>NC_134485.1:22904661-23074661 GCF_040206685.1 Ascaphus truei
AGAGAGAGAGTGTGGGGGGGAGAGAGAGAGTGTGGGGGGGAGAGAGAGAGTGTGGGGGCGAGAGAGAGAGTGTGGAGGGGAGAGAGAGTGGAGAGACACAGAGGGGGGAGACACAAAGGGGAGAAACGGTGGGTGACACAAACAGAGGGTGGGCGATACACAGAGAGAGAGAGGGTGGGTTACTGACTGGCTGGGTGACTGACTGGCTGGGTTACTGACCGGGGTGGGGTGACTGGGTGAGTGGGTGACACACACACACACACACACAAACACACACACAAACACTCTCCCACGCATGCACACACACACACACACACACTCCCACGCATGCGCACACACACACACACACACACACACACACACACACACACACACTCCCATGTATACACACACACACACACACACACACACACACACTCTCACACACACACACACACTCCCATGTATACACACACACACACACACACTCTCTCCCATGCATGCATGCATGCACACACATGCACACACACACAATCTCCCATACACACACAGACGACAGGGGGAAGAAGAGGAAAGGCCGCGCGACCGAGCACCACCGCCACTGCCCTGCTCGCCCCCCCCACCCCCCGCGCGACCATCTCCCGCCCTGCGCAGACAGCCACGGGACAGTGGAGTAGCGGAGAAAAAGTAGGTAAGGGGGGAACACCCCCACTACCATCTCCAGCCACACGCGGGGATCAGGGGAAGCGGAAAGTGGTGCGGGAAGCCGGGGTAAGCGGGGAACACCCCCACTACCATCACCAGCCCTGCGCGGGTATCGCGGGAAGCCGTGGAACACCCCCTACCATCAGCGGGAAGCCTGGGGGGGGGAGAAGGAGGGGGACACCTCCACCCCGCGCGGGAAGCCGGGGTAAGCGGGGGTCCGGGAGAGAGGGGGGAACACCCATGCTACCATATCCAGCCATGCGCAGGTATCGGGGGTGTGGGGGGAGTAAGGGGGGATTGCAGGAGGCAGGGAAGGAGCAGAGGGGATGGAGGATTGGAGAGTACTTATGCTCATACTCTCCAACAGATCTCCGGGCAGAAAAAATGGCCGTTCGTTGGGGGCGGGCTCATATAGAGCCTGGCCGCGCGCCCACAAAGCCTGGGAGCGCGCGCCAATCAGCAGTCAGGTAGGGGGAGTTTTTTGTTTTTTGTTTCAGGCAGCGCGAGCGGGAAAATTTCAGCGCGAGCGGGGGGAAATTTAAAAAAATAAATACGTGTGCTGCTTGGGCCAATATTTACTCGCCCGGGGGTTAAATCCACCCACGTCGGGCGTGTAAATGTATAGGATTGTCGAACACTGTATATATATATATATATATGAAAGAAAAAGAAGCTCCATAGCGTGATATCGTAATTATTCGTTTAATAAAAACAAAAAAAGGAAAGGCTCTCTTGGACATGCACTCACAAGAGGACAGGATAAAAAGGCATTTGAGGGATAAATCTCTGCTGTTGTGACGTCACCAGTCAGAGTGTATAGCGGGTCCGGTTACCGGTTCAAGAGAGGTCTCCTGATAGATTCTGCTAGATCAAGATGAATGTCCTCTCGATGCAACCATCCTATGTACTTTGGAGCCGATGCTAAGCACCGCCAGAAGACCTGGCTGAAAAAATCAAACACAGCTTGCATGCAAGCAAACAAACGGCGGCAGCCAGGCTCCACTCAATGTTGAAGGTAGCCGGTTTGCGGTGTGTGTTCCCTTCCTCATGGACCCACGGACTCATTCAGATGACGTCAGCACGTCCAACACAGCGTCCCAACAAGTTTCGTCACGTGATGTGACTTTGTCAGGGGGTGTCCAATCAGCACAGCCTCTACACTTATATAGCTCCTGTTGCTAAGCAACATGTAAATGAAAATGAACATGCATATTAACAGACACAAAACCTGTCTATATAACTAGTGGGGAAGGCAGAGCGGATTACAGGCACACAATTAGAGGCGATAATAGAGAGAGAGTATGTGTCTGTGTGTGGGGGAGAGAGTGTGTGTGTGTGTGTGTGTGTCTCCGTGTGTGTGCATGTGGGGGTGGGGGAGAGAGAGTGTGTCTTTTTGTGGGGGTGAGAGAGTGTGTGTAGACGGACGTTCACAGAGGTACACAATTGGAGACTTTATAAGGTGAAATTATAACGAGGCTTTATTGTGCCTTTTCCTTAACATCAGGAAACCATCCAAATAAGGGGGAAACAAAGCTTCTATTCACTTGGGAGTGGTTCTAGAGAAATACTATGCAATTCACAACTCCCTTAATTAAGCATGTCTCCCAGCCCCAAACACATACATGAAATGAACAGATATAAAAAGTCTTGTAATAAAAGTCTTATCTATTCCTTGTGGCTTGGAGGGAAAATCTTCTCTGTCCCTGGTTGCTACCTTTTCTTCAGGGTTTGTCAGCATTCAGGTTTAGAAGTTCCCCTGTGTCTTGGAAGCAGCTCTGCTGTGTCTTCTAGCAGAGCTCAAGACATGGTCAGCTCCAGAGATCTGTGTTCTCTTGGTCAGTCTCTCCTGGGAGACTCAAGGACCTCTGCTCTGTCTCCAAAGTTCAGCTCACACGTGAGCTTCCTGTCTCAAAGGCACTTCCACTTCCTGTCTCAAAGGCAGGCTTTTTCTAAGCCATCTAAATCAGGCAGGTGGTGTTAGTTAATTGCCTACCAGCAGTTAACCACCACACTGCAGGATTAGAGGCACATTTGTGAACAGGGATAAGTCTCCTGTTACAGTGTGTCTGTGTGTGGGGGAGAGTGTGTGTCTGTTGGTGTGTGTGTCTGTGTGTGGGGGAGGGAGAGAGACAGTGTTTGTCTGTGTGTGGGGAGAGAGAGAGAGAGAGAGTGTGTGTGTGTCTCTGTGAGTGTGCATCTGGGGGAGGGGGAGAGAGAGTGTCTTTGTGTGGGGGATGAGAGAGTGTGTGTCTGTGTGTCGGGGAAAGTGTGTGGCTGTCTGTGTGTGTGTGTGTGGGGGGGAATGAAAGAGAGAGTGTGTGTGTGGGGGAGGGAGAGAGACAGAGTGTGTGTCTGTGTGTGTGGGACATTGTGTGTCTGTCTGTGTGTCTGTGGGGGGGGGGAGGGAGTCTGTGTGTCTGTGTGGAGGAGTACAGAGAGTGTGTGTCTGTGTGGAGGAGGGGGAGAGAGTGTGTGTCTGTAGGGGGAGGTGGAGAGAGGGTGTGTGTCTGAGATTGGGGAGTGTGTGTGTGAGGGGGAGTGTGTGTGTGTGTGTGTATTGAAGAGAGAGGGGGAGAGTGAGTGTAAGAGAGAAAGTGTTGGGTAGAGGGAGAATAAGGGGAAGAGTGTGAGCGGGGAGAGACACGAAAGACGGAGGTGAGGGGGCGAGAGACGGGGTTGGGGTTCCCCAGAATTTTACAATCGAATTCTTGGGTTCCCCAGCCAAAAAAAGGTTGAAAACCACTGCTGTACTTACTGACAATTTAACACCTTATAGATGTTAGTCACCATCTAACAACATTTGTAGGTCATATTATCTGATGACCACCTAAGAGTGCTTCAGCCTTACAGATTGCCATAGTAATTACATAAGTGTTGAAGCAGTGGTTTCTTTGAAACTACAGTGGGACCAATATGCTCTGGTCTCCCTTACCCTGCATCCAATGCCCAGGCGGGCTACTTGTTCTGATACTCCCCAATTTGTGCATGTTGCCAGCCACCTCAGAGCAGCACACTGCCATAACAATACCCTTTTGGGGCTTTAACGAAATGCAGCCCAGTCACCCATCCCAAGGCTCTGAGGCTCTGTGTACTGCAGCTGCTTACCTTAACCCTCCAAATGTCACAAAAACCACAAAACACATTTTCATTGTGGTATCTGTGTCAAACAGTATGTGATGGAGCCCAGATGAATGACTGTTTCCATGCAGGGCCATAAAGATTGGCATTTACATTCTTTAACCTAGTATTGTGCTTATCAGTTTCCTGCTGCCCTGCCTTTGAGGACATGCAGGTGGGTACATGGGTGTGGAGCTGGCTCATGGGTCTCTCATAAACTCTGGAATCCCAACAACGTGACATAATTGCTTTTTTATTGGGTGTTTGTCCTTGGGCACCTGGAACCCCAAAATTAGAGTATGATCTTCCCTTCCTCATTCATATGATTTGCTGTATTACTGAGCAGGGAAATAGGAGAGACATACAGTATTATGTGGGCATGGGAAGGTCTTTTCCACTTCTCACTGAGGTCCAGCGTGGAGGCCACAGAAGTAGCACTTTGTTATACATTTGTCTACGACAGGTTAGTGGTCTCCAGACTAAACCACAACACATGACACCTTTCTGTTTTTGCTATGGTTACCATTACCGTTAACCTCTTGGCTGTTGTATGGGTTAGTGACACGTGGCCGGGTCAGTGACACGTGGCTGGGTCAGTGTTAAGGAAGTAACATGTAAATACTTGGTGTCCTCTGCAATGTGTGACTTGGTGTGTCTGTAATATTTTGCTGTTCTTTCTCAAATTCCTTTTTTTCTCCTTTGTCCCCACTGATCCATCCATCCTTTCCCACTGATCATCCATCCCTCCCCACTGATCCATCCCGTCCCATTGATCCATCCATCCCTCCCACTGATCCATCCATCCCTTCTCACTGATCCATTTCTCCCACTGATCCATCCATCCCTTCCTACTGATCCATCCCGTCACACTGATCCATTCATCCCTCCCCACTAATCGATCTATTCACATACATAGAAGAAGGCTTTCTGAAACGTGTTCTGTGGGCTATTAAACCTTCATACTATACAAGTTTTTTGCGTCGTTATACATTTCCCCACCCCCCATTTTATTTTTTTGAGCACAGCTCCCAATAAAACGTATCGTTGTTTTTAACTTTACTCGAGCTACTTTACACCAAATAGTCACATTATAGGATTAGAGTGCTCTCATTAGTGGGGAACCTTTCCCTTTTTGTTCATATATTCAAATTTACCCCTGGATATTAGGAATTTATTCAATTTTTTAAAAATTGGGGGCGTGGCCAGTGGGTGAGTAGTTTTTTTTGTAATTTGTCACCGGATTATAGTAAGAATTTCCTTGTATAGACTGATGCCTCCAACTATGGTATCGGTGCTGTACTAGCCACGTGGGCGAGGAAGGGGGCAAACACCCTGTTGTCTACTTGAGCAGCAAACTGCTATACAGTGAAGTGGCTTGTGCCACAATTGAGAAAGAAGGCCTGGCCATAGTTTGGGCGCTTAAGAAACTGCAGCCCTGGTTGTATGCAGGTCATTCACTGTGATGACTGATCACGATCCTTTAAATTGGATAGAAAGAGTATCTGGGGAGAATGGCAAGTTACTGCGCTGGAGCCTTGCCCTTCAAGAATTTGACTTTACCATACAGCTCAAGAAGGGTAGTAAGCATGGTAATGCTGATGGACTAACCCGACAGGACCTCCCCAGCGAACCAAGAGCCTAAAGGACTTCCAGGCTTGCAGAGCCACCAGACAAGGTGACTGCCACAGAGCCTTCGTCTTGAGAGGGGAGGTGTGACGGTGAGAGGGTAACCAGGTCAAGCCCTGTTTTGGTTACCTCTGATCCGAGTATAAGTGTTCGGGAGTGTTAGCTCTTGAGCCCAGTAATGTTATATGCATAACCTGTCAGTTGCGTTAATAAAGATTGTTCGTGTTTTTACCTTTCCAGGGATGCCAGCGAGCAGGGATTGCTAAGGCATGAGTTTCAAGGGGGGTTTTGCGGAGAAATTGTCAGAATGTACCTAGATAGTTGGGATCCGGAGCTGTCGGTTCCCCTAATGAACCTGGGAATCATGCCTGAATCTCCGATACATGTAGGCACATTGTCCCGGCAATATCTCCCCTTGAAAATGCTTGCGCGACTCATCGCTAGGGTTCCCTGCTTCAGCATAGCCCAGAAAGGTAACTGGGGCAACGGGATGTAAAGTGTCCCTGTAACTATAAGGGGTCCCTAGGTAAAGGGGGATACCCAGTTAATGTCCAGGTACCCCAGAACCTTTATTGGGTTTTTGGGTGCTCAAAATTTAGATACAGTTGTGAGGGGACCCTCAGAGTCCAGTCTAAGTCCAGTAGATAGTGTGTGGGGAATAAAGGCTAGTAGAAATAAAAGTGCAGCTTTCTATTATATTCCCCATACCCAGAGACTTAGACAGGTATTAAAAGATATTTTATATAGCCTGGGTCCCCCTGGTACCCCGTCTGCCTCCTACCTCTGGCTGCAGCTGTGCCTGTCTGGGAGGTTGAGGGAGATTGTGGGGTGTTTGCGGCAGGTGACTCGATCGCTGGAGGCTACCGGCAGTGCCCCTTCCAGATGCCGCGTATGCGCAGCACAGGGCGCAAGGCGGCCATTATCAAGAGAGGGCCCCCCAGGGACTACAAGCCCCATAATGCACAGGGGCAGGGGATCAGGTGCCACAGAAAGGCCAATAGGGCTGTGAGGATCCCCCTGCCCCAGATATAGATACATTGCGTGCGCTGTGAGCACGCCAGTCGGAGCTGGGATGCGGAAGGAGTAGGGTGTGTATGTGCAGGGAGTCAGTGACCCCTGCACTATGCCAGAGACCCCCCCTTAGGCCCCAGCTAGGCCCCGACTCCCCTCAGTTTGTGGTTGCTGCAGGGACCGGCCCATTAGTTTAGAGACACGGCCCCTGTAGTACCAGAGAGAGGGACACAGCCATGACACGGCGGCGAACCTGGCGATCGGGTGGTCTGGGACCAGATCACCATATTGAGAGACTATCTTCAACGGTGATACTATCCACCTGGGAGGTCACCCCACGTGGAGGCGGATATCGTTGTTGACAACAACCATCGCTGGATCAGTGGATCCTATCCTTCCGTTGTGGAGTTACCGGGTGCTGGAGTATCCGGCAGGTACAAACAAGTGCACCAACTGTACACACGTTATTTGTGGGCAGCGCTGTCTCACACACTTAGGTGGGTTGCTAATTGTGGACACCAGGGTGGTTGGGTACTCAAGGGCCCCTCAGTACTTTGGGGATATCCCAATCAGGGTGGACATTGTGTTGGAGGACAGTGTGAGGGTACGGCCGTGTGTGGTCTAGTTGGTGGGACTGTTACCATTATTATTCCATGCGTGCAGTAAAAACTTTTACTCTTACCGGTGTGTTTATTATTGCATGGAGTCCTGTAACAGGACACATAGTAGGATCCCGTACAGGTGGAGGTTCTGTGACCCGACGGATCGGGAACCCCCCAGGCTCCCAGCAGCAGAGGCCCAGGCCTCCTGTGAGCCGCAGGTAATGCACAACATACACCGTAGCCGTCATATCTCCCAGGGAGTGGGGGAAAATGCACTACATTTATTAATACTGTAATAGGGCTGTATGTACTGTTGTGCACTGTATATGAGCTGGTTTTCAGAACCAATGTTCAGACAGGCTACCAGGGCTACCAAGTTGGTGCCAGTAAGTCTGCTGGACATCGGAGATGAAAGTCACCAGAGGATACCTGAGGTGTGAAAGCCATTTGGGTAACAGGAAAAGGCTCAAGTACCCAGGTCCTAGGATCAATGGCAGTCGTCCGGGCTGTCATTTGTCCTACCAGACCTGGAGGAGCTTGACCAAGCAGGTGTGATGAGATAGCCGGGGACAGCGGTGGCAAACGTGCGCATGTCCCTTGGCAATTTCAGATTTCCCGCAGACCCGGCTTTCCAGACCGGCTTCACTCTGATTGGCTGCTGAGAAAGTTCCCACGCTCTGATTGGCTGTAGTATTTTGTGAATGAACTCTAAAATACTTTAAGAAACCCCTAAGCCAATCAGTGTTGAGATTTCCGGCAGTAGAAGTGTGGGTTTGCTTTTCAAAAGCGCTCTTGCGCGAATAGCAGAGCACCGGCTTCAAAAAAGTTTGCCTGGAAAATATTCTAAGTCCCACTTCTGGCTGCCAAGGTCTGATAATCGAACGGCTGGAATTGCAAGAAGATTTTAGTACCAGGTGTTTGGTGCTAACCCCCGGTCAAAAGGAGTCCAAATTCTCAGAAGAGAAGGGAGCGGTGGCGTGTGGAACTTTACGCCGACTTGGGAACCAGAGGATTTTGGGCTAAGTCCAGGTCAGGGGAAACTCTTATTTAGAGTTCCCTGCACCTAGAACAGTCTAATGTTCGACCCCGAGACCCTCAGTAAGTGTGCTGTTCGTCTGTATTTTGTTTTCCACTGTATGTATGCCTATTTCTGTGAATAAACTACAATTTATTTCATTATCTTGTTTTGCTCAATACATGATCCTGGTACAGGTGTACAACAAACCTGGTCTCCCATGACAGTATTAAAATGTTGTTTCACTCAACATTTCACATACAACAGTATACACACATTATTGTCCCAGTGTACTGATAATCATAAATGTTTCCTAATAATGCACCTATATTGACTACTCTTACAATAATACCTAAAATAACCAATTTCCCAATAAGTCTATTGGGACCCTGAAGTCTATTGGGACAAGGCACTTCCCTATGTGCTTTTTACAATGTGTGAATTCCCATAGGCATCCGCTGAATTCTTGCCTTTCAAGTTTCTACAGGGGCGACAAATTGTGGAATCCTAGATCTTATTAAAAAGACATGGGAAGCAGGGACATGCCGTACAGAAAATACAGTTCAGTGTGTGATATAGCCCAGGGATAAAATTAAACAAATGGGGAAATGTGCACAAAAAAACAAAAAGAAGCTCAGGAGACACAGAAACTATTGCAACAGGAATGTCCATCTGAGGGAATGTCCCTCAGGGGACAGAGTTCTGTTGTTACTACCATCCTCTGAAAGTAAATTGCTGGCCAAATGTCAGGTACTGTACTAAATCATGCATAGGGTATGGATGGTAGAGTATGCTGTCCATATCTGAGATAAATCTACACAGAAAAGGTCAGATATTTCACTTGAACCTTATGAAACCATGGGTTGAACAGAACGTGTTCCTTACCCATCCAGTTGAATCTGCACAAGTTTGACCCTGAAGCCAGACTGATACTGTACATTCAAAAAAAGGAACAGCCGTTCCTAAATCAGTGCTCAGAAGAACAAGTATATTAGTATATGTTAAGCCATACATTTAAGGCAATGTCTGGTGAGTCCGAACTTGTAGTTATTTCCCTAAAGATAATAATAAACGTTTTTAGAAAGATAATATGCTCTAGAGAATAGCTGTACAGGGGGTGCCTGCAGCCCCTCGAGGGTGGGTACAGCAGACCCCATTAAGGTGTAGCAATGTAATTCTCCTGGAGCTAGACCATCAAAACAAAATAGAAAAAGAGTCCTTGAGTAAATAAGTATTCAAATACTACTCACGACCTTGTTGTTGAAGAGTCCGGTTTGGCGTGCTCCCTGCTCGCGTGTAGAGTACCGGAAGATCTCCTGTCAGGGACAGGATAAAGCGGTGCACTGCCTGAGAGGGAAAACGATGGGAGCCGGATCGCAATGAAAAATATTTATTTGGCTGTCAGCAACATTTAAAACAGTGGCGGCACCTCTGGCCGAAGTCATGATTACAACAAAAGAGATAAACATATACTATAACACATGAATAGACATTACAATGCATCCATGTGCAAAAGAAAAAACTTGAAATCTGCCGCCATTATACTTCTATCAATTCTTTAATGGTTTTCCATTCAGTGAGGACCCATTTTTGGTGGAGCATTGATGGCTGAGCGTCCGTTCTGATGGATCTATTTAATCTCACTTCATAATGAGGAACATTACTCTTTGATAAAGCGCGCAATTGCGCGAAACGCGTTAGAGGTTCCTGTATCTCTATTTTAAATTTTGCTGACAGCCAAATAAATATTTGTCATTGCGATCCGGCTCCCATAATTTTTCGTCTCAGGCAGTCCTGTATCCTGTCCCCGACGGGGGATCTTCTGATACTGTACATAACCAATTGCAGGTGTTGATAGATAAAGCCTTTCTAGTGAACAGCTGTCACAATTGAAGGAGCTAGTTGTGTTATTTATGGATGTCTTTATAGAAATTCCTGAAAAGACAACTGATTAAACATAAAATTGTAACAGACCCTTGTACAAAGGTCAGACTTAAGCCTAGGAGAATTCCTGAACACATAAAAGCCAGCGTACAGTGACAGTTAAAATACATGCTGAATCTGGGAGTGAGGGAGGAATACAGCAGTCAGTGGTGTAGCTCAATACTTCTGGTCCTAAAAAAGGATGGCACAATTTGATTTGGTGTTTGATTTGTGTCCGCTTAATCACGTGTCTAATGTGATGCCTACGTAATGCTCTATATTGACCAGTTTGACCGCTTTAGTAGAGTTACATTTATCTCTTCAATAGATTTATGAAGGGGACACGAGCAGTCCAGAAAGAAACCCGAATTTGCTTCACCTTCAGAACTATTTCAGTTCACAAGGATGACATGTGGCCTATACGATGCTCCTGCAACATTCCAATGGCTGACTGACACAATGTTACCGAGACACACAGAGTACGCTGCCCTTACCTAGATGACATTATCAACTAATATTGGTTGGGAAGATCATCTAGTTAAGCTGGAAGACCTAAGAAAGGCAAGATTAACAGTGAGCCCCTCAAAGTGTTTCCTTGGTGGGCAAGAGGTAAAGTATGAAGGCTGTGTGGTACACAAGGAAGCATAGTGCCCACTTCACCTTGCTTATATCACAGAGATCTTTATGGAGTATCCAAAAATCAATCACCCTCCTCCAGTTCCTGCCAGATGTACTGAAAAAATTACTGCTCATCTGCGACACTCTCCAGGAACCGGATTAGAGCCGCCTCTCCTCATTTGGGGCCTTAGACTACTCACCAGCAGGTCAGTTCCTCCAGTGTGAGTTTAAACCGGGCCAGGCATTCTGCTGGAGCAGACTTCCACTGTTAAATTCTAACCCTTGGACGAGCCGGTCTCAGTGATACTCTGGGTTTTCAGCATAACCTACTCTTTTGCAGTGGCGAGGACTTTTGGGGAGGGGGTACCTTTGGCTCCGGCATCACTGCCAGTTTTTCTTCTGCCACATTTGGGTATTCAAGGGGTTGTATGGCTAACTAAGCTATGGATGCAGTGCAAATGTATGTTATGTATAATCATGAAGGAGAAGGGAAGCAGACACACGGTTTTAATCATCAGAAGAATCTATTGTGCCAGAGAAACCAACGTTTCGGCAGTACACTAATGCCTTTTACAAGGTGAGCCCTCACCTTGAAAAAGGCATTAGTGTACTGCCGAAACGTTGGTTTCTCTGGCACAATAAATTATTCTGATGATTAAGACCGTGTGCCTACATCCCATCTCCTTACAGGCTTACCTTGGGACCCTTGGATCTCACTGGGGCCAGCGTACCGGCAGTTAAGTACCCCCCTCTTACACTTGTGCCTGAGTGTGTGCACTACTCTCTACTATATATACTCATGAGACATGATGATTACTTATATTTGAAGTTTCCCTCATACCTGGAGCATCGGCTTAGGGGTTCTTACCCTTTTTTTCTATGGATGCAGTATAGCCCACTGAAGCTGATTAACTTGCCTCCACAGTGAAGAGGATAACCTCCTCCTCTCCAAGAACATCTGGGTGTTTTGGTTCTTTTAGGGCTTCTGCACTGTGACCTTCTTGAGCTAGGCTAGTCTAAATGGCACCGCCAAAGTATGGAGGGTCATTCATTGTCTGGAGTTTCTATGCTGAAGCTCCCTGTTTCTCTCTCTTTGGTGGGTCTGCAAAATGTAACCTCTTTGGCAGAGGCTCCTCTGTTTGGGTTTTGACCTCCCTGATGGAAAGCTCCAGATCTCCTACTCACCCTCCCACTGCTCCATGTTGTCATCCAAGGGGCTGCTCGGAAGAATGGACAAGTAGTTCCTCCAACACTGATGCAAATAAAGGTGGTGTCAGCCGGGACACCGGGCTTCTTGTGCACCAGTTCTCTAGTGCAGTGGCAAAAGAAACAAACTGCCTAAATGGATAGACGTGCTTACAGTTCAAGCAGCTTCACTCCATATTGGATGTGTTAATGGATTGCTAAGTCGAGGGAAGATATCATGGAAATACTGTGTTCTGCCATTGCTGTTTGCATGATGTCGCATGCGAATAGCCCTGTCACGTCCAAAGATGACTAGTTTGACTAAGGGGTGGGCCACTTAGTATGATCGATATCTCTTAATAACATGGAAATAGACCTGTCCACTCCACTTTTTTTAAATGATGAAAGAAAAGTCAGTCTGTTCCCTGTACCATGCTCTCAGGGGGTACAGATGGGTGAAGTACGCGCACACTTTTCGTGCACGTGCCCCGGGGGTGTGTTCCTGTGTGGGAGCCACGAGGAGGACACATTAGAACCGGAGACTTGATCTGTATTAACGAGGGGATGGTTACACAGACTTCATTCAATAAATATTATTATTGTGCCATGCAAGAGTTATAGTATATCACTTGACAAGTACCAAAGCTCTCGCTGAACGGGGACTTTGGTTGGGCGGGAACTAATTTTAATGACACTGTGCTATGATCTTGATAGCATGCAACTCTGCCAAGAGGTTTTCAAGGTGTGAAAACTTTGCAAACATTGTTCCAGTGGCAAGAATGCTCTTGACATCACTACAATAGTGCAAAGCACAATGCACAAGTCAATAAAATAGGTAATATATGTATAATACCCCACAATTTGGGAACAACAATCCTTCCTTTCTTCTTTCTCGTCCAGGCCCCACATTGGGTGCCAAATGTAGCCTGTTAGAATGGTGTTGAGCCATCAGGGCAGCTCTGCAGGGCCACCAGGCTATTAACTGTAGATTCAAGCCAGGGTAAAATGTGGAAGGACTGAAAGCGGACTCCAGCGTCACCAAATGGGGATTTATTGAACAACGTATAAACAAACAGCTTTCACATTGTCAGTACAGAATCTGCCTGTCCAGGGAGATAGTCTTTAGGGTTTGAGAGTTGCTGAGTAAAGACTTTTCCAGTTGGTCAGACTTGAGTTATCCTTCTCTAGTGTGTGTCGGTAAAAGTCTATACTCTCAAGGGTCCATTCTATTCCTAACCTACCCACCCATTGCAGTGGTCAGTTACCTTGGCTTCTGCCATCGTTTTCTAATGGGGGCACAACCTGAATGCTCCAGTTTATTAATTTCCCTCTAATTGTTCCTAATTTGCAATATTATTATTATTATTATTATCTTTTTGGGGGAGAGGGTGCAAACAAATTCTGCAATATTATATATACCAACTAGGAAAAATAACTTACTTCATGGTCAACATGCATTCAAGTGAAAAATTGAAATGGTTAAATGAAATAAGATATAACTTTTATGATGTACTGTACAATTAAAATACTAATATGCACTTCTAAATAAAAGAAAATAAACAGACAATGAAAAGGCAATGAAATGTCTATAAAGCTCATTAAAAGTGGGTGATCTGTGTATGTGGGTGGATAAGGGATAATTAGTGGTAATTAGTTTTGCAATAATTGCTGATTGTTACCACTGTGTTTCTGCTTACTTTCAATAGAGATCCTCACACTGACATAATAGGATTCATAGGTACTGCCGGAATATGCTATATTGTTGCAATTTGCCTTATAATGATTACCTAATTGTATCTCACTGTGAGAGACCTTATGCTGCGTACGTTACCAATTGTGTCAATGAGTACGGCCTTCAAGTTCATGTAGTAATTACAGTAACATCACTCTGACACTTAAATGAAATCTTGTGCAGGGCACTGTCACAGAAGCAATCACATACGGTATACTGCCTCAGAGGGTTTTCCCCCAAAAGGTAACAATTTAATCTACAGTTACTGGCTATTACTGCAATAGGGTCCATGCAAATCTAGTCCTGGATATAGTAACACAACTACATCTGTCCTCTAAGTAAGATTGTGTGGCACTGCTAATACAACTAAAACGATAATGATCCAAAGAGGATCAAAGAGACCCCAAATTAAGCACTCAATACATATAATCAGTGAACTGGACTATGATAGCCCTTCCAAATAATATGGAATAAGGCAGTCTATTGACTGATGTAAACAGCAGTTAAAATCCAAAAATAATAACGCTTTAATACATATCAATAATATTTATCAACAAAATTAAGTATAAAGTATACATGGAAAATAAAGTCATAAAATGGAGCAGTATTGTTTTTCTTTATAAGGAATCACTGCTAATACAATCAAGATTGTGTGCACTGCAAGAAAGTTAATAGGAACCAGAATAAATGTTGACTAGGGACAATAGCTGGAACTATACAAGGGACAATAGAGCAGCATCATTATTTACTGTGTAATGTATACATATTTTGTTAAGTAAATAGTGGTTTACCTAAGGGTGAGGGCCGCTGAGTTGAGGGTGCCCACACGGGCTATGAAGCTCCAGTAAATATATACACAAGTCTTACCTGGTTAGTCTGACTATGTTGTACCAAGGGAGGGGGGATTCAGGCACCCCCGCCCTGACACATACAGGGAAATAAGAGGGGCTACATATACTGTATATAAAGCAAATCATTTATAAATGCGAGACAAATAATTTACCCCTTCAACATTTTCAGAATTCCATGATGTGGACAAAACAATATACCGTTGTAATCAATGGTCATATTTGAATGAGCGAGCGAAGTGAAGACTTCTATTAGACTATGTGACCTCTTTGGTTGTGCGTTTGTGTTTTTGTTCATGTGTTCTCTCTCCACAGGCCAAATGCCTTGACTGATTCTGATGTTATTTTGTGGATATCTTTCTTGCATCCTGACTTAGATCTGCCAGAAGTTTCAACTGAATCAGTGCAGCCCCCCTCTTGGAATTCATTTTTTGCTTTTGTTTTTAAGTGACAAAAAAATAATTATCAATCGATTCTTGATACAAAACATTAAATGTATTTAAAATTAAATTAACACACAATCCCAGCAAGCTTTAACCCCAGAACCCACCACGTCATGTTTATGATATCTAATATATATTTGTAACAAAATACTAGTGGCCCCTCCTCCCAGGGTTTAAACTCACCCCACCCCATTTTTTGAGTAGCAGGTTTCTTCATGAACCCATGCAGGACAGGTCTATTAAGGCCATTCTCCATTCACGGCAAAGGTAAATTAGATTTTTCACAGGTAGTGTTAGGACCTGCATGCTGGTATTGCCGTGAAGTGGCTGTAGGCTTATAATGCTTTGGCCAAAGGGTTTAACTTAATGACTCTTATTCATGAGAATACTTACATTTAAGTATTTAACTATGTATTTCGTCACATTGGATGTAGCATTGGGTATTTTTGTCTTTGTTGTATACATTTGGCCACGCTCAGTAGCCCTCCTTTTGATACACACACACATATATATATATTTATATATATATATATATATATATATATATATATATATATATATAAATAAATAATGTGGTGGGCTCTGGAGTTAGAGCTTGCTGCGATTGTGTGTTTATTAACTTCCTTGAGGTTAGCCTGTACTAACCCCATCAGATTGGCCAACCAATCCCTGAGCTCTACCACATTCTGGAACACCATCGCATCGATTGTGATGGTTTCCCCCTCCCATTCATCCTGGAACACGTCATGGGGTCCATGGATCCGGTGCCCGTATATATGCAAGAAGGGTGAGAAACCGATAGACTCCTGCGGCACCTCGCTGCATGCGAACAGTAGATGCAACAGTTGTGCTTCCCATTCTACCCCTTCGGCCTCCACAAATGTCGTAACATTTGTTTGAGAGTGACATTGAACTTCTCGCACAGTCCATTGGTTTGAGGATGGTTGGGGGCCGTGCAGAGAGGGGTCACCCTGCACGCAGCCCAGAGACTTTGGAGTAGCTCACTCATGAACTGTGCTCCTATAAGGGATCTGTCTGAATATCCCGGATGACTGCTGACAGGAAGTGATATTGTCTTCTCCGAAGCTGCCACAGCCATCTTACTTCCTGGAAAATCCTGCAACTACCTCCCTGACAGAAAGTAAGCCTCAGTTTGGACCTCATTGCCAGCAGCTGCCTCTGGCTTTTAAGTAGCAGGCAGTTGCTATCCAACTTTGCTTGTGCAAAGTACTTGTACCTTGTGCCGTCTGAGCTCCGCTTTGCATTTGTTTTGCCTGCCGCCTGCCTCGACCTTGGAACTGGACCTGACTACCCCTTGCCTGCCGCCTGCCTCGACCTCAGAACCGGACCTGACTACCCCTTGCCTTCCGCTTGCCTGACTCCGGAACCGTACCTGACTACCCCTGCATCCCAGGCCTCTGATCCAGGCCAAGGTCAGTGTATTACTCCCTACTTCTGCCCTGCGGGTCCGTATCATGTCCTGCAGTCAGCAATGTTACAGCTCCCTGGTAAGTCAGGATCTCACTAGGGAAACCTACCCTAGTAAAAATAATTATTAGTGTCTCCGCCACCTTCCAGCTGCCTAATAAACTATCATCAATTCAAAACTTTGTAAGTGTCAAACCCACAATTGTGTTTGTTCTTATATAACCCTTTAAAAAGCAGATGATACACCTTCTCACAAATGTTATATATGATGATTAAATGTGGCAGTCTACCTTTTATTTCAATGGGTTAACCTATGCCAGTTGTTATCCTACAGAATGAGTTGCTGTTCTGACACCAAAAGTACAAATGGGGAAGTGATTGAAACATATGCAGTAGAGCTACAGATAGACGTTGAGATCGAATTAGCAATCTCGAAGGAAGGAACTAAATCAAAATCTAAATTCGGCCCTGTGGTAGTTGGTAGATCCAGTAAGTCTCCCATTTTTAAATTTCTGTGATCCTGTTGCCACCACGCCAATTAGATTTGGGGCATTCTATACAATGCACCTAAGACTTTTAGGGTCTTGGTTATGGACCATTCTTAAGTGATTCAATACACTGTGTGTATGTAGGCCTCTTTTTATATTGTATATACAGTATGTTCTGCTAGTCTCCTTTTAATCGCTCTGCTTGTTCTGCCGACATAGGACATTGGACATTCAAGCAGATACACTATAAAGCTGTTCTATATCAATTGATTGAAGGATTTGGACGATCGTGAGTTTTTCTGGCAGCAGGACTTCTGTATTTGGGCAATCATATTTTTACCCTCGCTGTGATGTAATATAGTTTAATATTATTGTATCATATTTTGCAATTCGATACAATTTTATTTATTAACTGGTAGAGCGCTGGAATTTGTGTTGAATCCTGTTGCAAAAATGTATGTATTTTGCAAAAAATTTTGCCCACATTTTATTGCGTGTTATGAAGCTTTGTCCTATTAGGTTTAATCGTTCATCTAACAACATGGTATAAAATATAGTGTTTTCATAGTATCTATAATTTGTAATAAGATTGTATTTCTGCTTATAAAACACGAGGAATGCATTGCTACAGTACTTTGTACACACCGAAACCCGTGTTGTTATTTGCCAGAAGGTGAAGATACTGTAGCATGCAGTAGCTATTAAATGTCTTGCAAATGTGTTTGCATCAGAGCAACAACTTCTATTGAAGTCTGCTCAATAACAGTTTCATCACTTTGGCAGCATTATCTGTGTACATAGTATTCTAGTAATCAAGCATTTGTGACAAAATCAACCTGTCTGACTAGTCTGCTTCTTGCTAAATGTTGTGTTTGACAAGCAAATCCAGTTTCTGCTGCTCTGATCTAGTCTGAAACTGGAATTGTTCAGTCCACCTGTAAAGTGAGGGATGCTGTGTAATAGCAAAGCTCTCCTCCATTGCAAAATGCTCACTGTCTGCAAAATCACTGCAGACAAGAATACACACGGATGTATACAGTAAATTAAAGACTTCTGCATGTAAATCTAAAGCAAAAGGAGTGGAAGCAACAGAAGCAGATTTACCAGACAGCAATCACCCGTAGAAAGCAAATGGATTCTGTTTGACAAATCTGCAGTCATGCTTTATTCACTAGTTGAGTGTGATAAATAACCCACAGACTCATGTTCATGGTCTGAAAAAGTCCTACTTTACAGCGTCATACTGTGTGTGTGTGTGTGTGTGGTTGCCAACGTGATTACATGGCTAGTAGGCAATATACAGTATACAAATTACTATACAAATATGTGTACAATGCATATACAGAAAAGGCAGAAAAATGTAAAGAACGATATTAAAAAGAAACTCCATTCAACATCTAAGAATCACGGTCATTAGGGAAATGATTCCCAAAATCACAAAAATCATTGAAACATAGATATTAGAAAAAGGCCTAAAAATTAAGAAAACCTCCCTTTTTTTTTATACAAGCCTATTTTGGAAACTGAACAATTATATGTGTGTGTCCCTATGTGTTGCTGAGCATCAGGCTGTATTACAGACAGTCTGATCAAATTAAGATATTTCAATTAGAAACCAGTCTATCTGGATGATGACATATTGATGAAAAACAGATGGACACTCACATCACAAATAAACTGAACTGCAATGATAGTCAGTACCAAATAGGTATGTTGACATATTTTTATATATACAGTGTGTATACTTTATAGTTTTTATAAATATGTATATATACAGTATTCAAAAGGGAGTTTTTCTATTAAACTATTGCACAATGAATCATATGTTATTGAAAAAAAAACCTATAAAATAAATAAATAAATAGTTGCCAGAAATAATTTATGATTAAAAAAAACTCCATCTTAATATATAAAATCGAATGGTTAGTGAGGTTAGTGCTATCTGCGGTGAATCTCATTGGTCCGTGACTGTCATTGCCCAAGAGGTACGCCCGGTGAATCTCATTGGTCCAAGAGGTACGCCCCACTGTGACATCACCTCCTTCACTCTCACACACTTGCAGTCACACCACACGGCCAGAACCTCTGACGACTCCTTGGTAAGTTGACATGTCACACTCTCACCCCCCACACTCACACACAACCCCCCACACTCTCACCCCCCACACTCACACACAACCCCCCACACTCACACACAACCCCCCACACTCACACACAACCCCCCACACTCACACCCCCCACACTCACACACAACCCCCCACACTCTCACCCCCCACACTCACACACAACCCCCCACACTCACACCCCCCACACTCACTCGCCCCCCACACTCACACACAACCCTGTACACACAGTCACCCCCTCACACTCACACTCACTCAGTGTCACTCACCCCCCACACTCACACACAACCCCCCACACTCACACACAACCCTGTACACACAGTCACCCCCTCACACTCAGTGTCACTGAACACTGTACACACACCCACTGTCACACACCCACTGTCACCCCACACACACTCAGTGTCACTCACCCCCCACACACACACTCAGTGTCACTCACCCCCCACACTCACACACAACCCCCCACACTCACACACAACCCTGTACACACAGTCACCCCCTCACACTCAGTGTCACTTAACACTGTACACACACTCACTGTCACACACACACTGTCACCCCTGTGCACACACACACACACATCTTACACACATCTTACACATTACACACATTTACAATTCTCCCTCCGCAACGACAATCGCCCATTACCTTCATTCTCCCTCCGCAACGACCCGCTCATATTACAGCGGACCTTACACCGCCCGCTCTCTGCCCACCTCATATATGGGCGCCTCTCCCTCCGCAACGACAATCCTCTAAACCGCACATATTACAGCGGCCCATTACCCTTACTAAACTGCCGCCCATTACCTTCATTCTCCCTCCGCCACGAACCGCTCATATTACAGCGCCCGTTACACCGCCCGCTCTCTGCCCACCTCATATATGCCCGCCGCCGCGCACATTACACCGCCCGCACGCGTCCATTAACTCGCGCGCACATTACACCGGCCTGTGCAAATACCCCTATAAACCGCCACCCACAACGCACTCTTTCTACATTTTTACTAATGCCCCACAAACTCTGGTACTAATTCAAATGTATTTCTCTTTCTACAATGCCGTGCACCTACGCAGTGTAAATTCTATTTGTAAAATGGCCGACACACTTAACATTCTACATCATTCACACATCAACTACATTAATTTACCAAACTTTTGCCTTTACAACTACTAAATACAAAGATTTGCCTCTACAAACACATGGACGCCGCTCACCGCCTACTCTTTATCAACTTCAATTTCTTCTCAAACTACTCACTTACAATTACAATAAATTTCTATCACTACAATGCCGTACGTTTGGCGTGCACCTACGCAGTGTCAATTAAATGTCTAAAATGGCCGACACTAATTTTCTTTTCCTATTATCCATTTATACCATCTTTTCATTTATTTTCTCTTTATTTCATAGCCGCTATAATACATTTTCTTTACACTTTGCTAATGTATTTTTTTTATCCATTCTTATAATTTAGTCCTTTATTTATTTTTTTCCATAGCCGCTATATCATTATTTATTCCTTTCTTTATTTTTTTGCATAGCCGCTATATCATACTTTCACTTTTACTCAACTTTCCTTCATTCACACATCGCCACACATATTACATTAATACATTCAACATCATTCACACATCAACTACATACATTTAAATCTTCCAATGCCCTCCGCACGCCAATCTCTGGATGCGCTCCGCAGAAACTTTTTTTTTTCAACATTTTTTTTTTCTGCCAAAATGTAAAACTTTATTAACACAAATTTCTACAAACATTTTACATCTACCAATGACCTCCGAACGGCGCTCCGAATTTCTACAATGGCGTGCACCTACGCAGTGTCAATTCAATTTATAAAATGGCCGACACACTACATTTCTTTTACTATTATCCATTTATATTATATTTTGTTTTATTTTCTTTCTTTCATAGCCGCTATAATACTTTTTATTTACATTACCCCCGCTTTGCTAATTTTTTTTTTATCCATTCTTATAATTTCTTCCTTGCCGCTATATCATACTTTCATTTTTAATCAACTTTGATTCATTCACACATCACCACACATATTACATTCATACATTCAACATTATTCACACTTCAACTACATACATTTCAATCTTCCAATGCCCTCCGCACGCCAATCTCTGGATGCGCTCCGCACACACCACTTTCACCAACAACTCATTTCAAAATATTTTTTTTTTTTTTTTTTTCTGACAACATTTTTAACTTTATTAACAAACATTTGTACAAACATTTGACATCTAACAATGCCCTCCGAACGCCAATCTCTGGATGCTCTACGCTCGCAAACTTTTATTTTAAAATATTCTTTTTATTTGTACCAACATTTTTTTCTTTATTAAATGCTCTTTTTAACTACTTTTAATAAAAATACATCATATTTACTCTTCTTTACTGCTATTTCACAACACCCACCCACCCTTCCTCTTTCCACACACCCCCACCCTTCCTCTTCCCACACACCCCCACCCACCCACCCTTCCTCTTCCCACACACCCCCACCCACCCACCCTTCCTCTTCCCACACACCCCCACCCACCCACCCTTCCTCTTCCCACACACCCCCACCCACCCACCCTTCCTCTTCCCACACACCCCCACCCACCCACCCTTCCTCTTCCCACACACCCCCACCCACCCACCCTTCCTCTTCCCACACACCCCCACCCACCCACCCTTCCTCTTCCCACACACCCCCACCCACCCACCCTTCCTCTTCCCACACACCCCCACCCACCCTTCCTCTTCCCACACACCCCCACACACCCTTCCTCTTCCCACACACCCCCACCCACCCACCCTTCCTCTTCCCACACACCCCCACCCACCCACCCTTCCTCTTCCCACACACCCCCACCCACCCACCCTTCCTCTTCCCACACACCCCCACCCACCCACCCTTCCTCTTCCCACACACCCCCACCCACCCACCCTTCCTCTTCCCACACACCCTTCCTGTTCCCACACACCCCCACCCACCCACCCTTCCTCTTCCCACACACCCCCACCCACCCACCCTTCCTCTTCCCACACACCCCCACCCACCCACCCTTCCTCTTCCCACACACCCCCACCCACCGTTCCTCTTCCCACACACCCCCACCCACCCTTCCTCTTCCCACACACCCCCACCCACCCACCCTTCCTCTTCCCACACACCCCCACCCACCCACCCTTCCTCTTCCCACACACCCCCACCCACCCACCCTTCCTCTTCCCACACACCCCCACCCACCCACCCTTCCTCTTCCCACACACCCCCACCCACCCACCCTTCCTCTTCCCACACACCCCCACCCACCCACCCTTCCTCTTCCCACACACCCCCACCCACCCACCCTTCCTCTTCCCACACACCCCCACCCACCCACCCTTCCTCTTCCCACACACCCCCACCCACCCTTCCTCTTCCCACACACCCCCACCCACCCACCCTTCCTCTTCCCACACACCCCCACCCACCCACCCTTCCTCTTCCCACACACACCCACCCACCCACCCTTCCTCTTCCCACACATCCCCACCCACCCACCCTTCCTCTTCCCACACACCCCCACCCACCCACCCTTCCTCTTCCCACACACCCCCACCCACCCTTCCTCTTCCCACACACCCCCACCCACCCACCCTTCCTCTTCCCACACACCCCCACCCACCCACCCTTCCTCTTCCCACACACCCCCACCCACCCACCCTTCCTCTTCCCACACACCCCCACCCACCCACCCTTCCTCTTCCCACACACCCCCACCCACCCACCCTTCCTCTTCCCACACACCCCCACCCACCCTTCCTCTTCCCACACACCCCCACCCACCCTTCCTCTTCCCACACACCCCCACCCACCCACCCTTCCTCTTCCCACACACCCCCACCCACCCTTCCTCTTCCCACACACCCCCACCCACCCACCCTTCCTCTTCCCACACACCCCCACCCACCCACCCTTCCTCTTCCCACACACCCCCACCCACCCACCCTTCCTCTTCCCACACACCCCCACCCACCCACCCTTCCTCTTCCCACACACCCCACCCACCCACCCTTCCTCTTCCCACACACCCCACCCACCCACCCTTCCTCTTCCCACACACCCCACCCACCCACCCTTCCTCTTCCCACACACCCCACCCACCCACCCTTCCTCTTCCCACACACCCCACCCACCCACCCTTCCTCTTCCCACACACCCCACCCACCCACCCTTCCTCTTCCCACACACCCCACCCACCCACCCTTCCTCTTCCCACACACCCCACCCACCCACCCTTCCTCTTCCCACACACCCCACCCACCCACCCTTCCTCTTCCCACACACCCCACCCACCCACCCTTCCTCTTCCCACACACCCCACCCACCCACCCTTCCTCTTCCCACACACCCCACCCACCCACCCTTCCTCTTCCCACACACCCCACCCACCCACCCTTCCTCTTCCCACACACCCCACCCACCCACCCTTCCTCTTCCCACACACCCCACCCACCCTTCCTCTTCCCACACACCCCACCCACCCACCCTTCCTCTTCCCACACACCCCACCCACCCACCCTTCCTCTTCCCACACACCCCACCCACCCACCCTTCCTCTTCCCACACACCCCACCCACCCACCCTTCCTCTTCCCACACACCCCACCCACCCACCCTTCCTCTTCCCACACACCCCACCCACCCACCCTTCCTCTTCCCACACACCCCACCCACCCTTCCTCTTCCCACACACCCCACCCACCCTTCCTCTTCCCACAACCCCACCCACCCACCCTTCCTCTTCCCACACACCCCACCCACCCACCCTTCCTCTTCCCACACACCCCACCCACCCACCCTTCCTCTTCCCACACACCCCACCCTTCCTCTTCCCACAACCCCACCCACCCTTCCTCTTCCCACAACCCCACCCACCCTCTTCCCACAACCCCACCCACCCACCCTCTTCCCACAACCCCACCCACCCACCCTCTTCCCACAACCCCACCCACCCACCCTCTTCCCACAACCCCACCCACCCACCCTCTTCCCACAACCCCACCCACCCACCCTCTTCCCACAACCCCACCCACCCACCCTCTTCCCACAACCCCACCCACCCACCCTCTTCCCACACACCCACCCTTCATTTATGTTCCCACACCCCCACCCAACCACCCTTCCTCTTCACACACCCCCACCCACCCACCCTTACTCTTCCCACATCCCCCACACACCCACCTTTACTCTTCACACACCCCCACCCACCCACCCTTGCTCTTCACACCCCCCCACCCACCCAGCCTTGCTCTTCACACCCCCCCACCCACCCAGCCTTACTCTTCACACCCACCCACCCTTACTCTTCCCACACCACCACCCACCCACCCACCCTTCCTCTTCCCACCCACCCACCCTTCATTTATGTTCCCACACCCCCACCCACCCACCCTTCCTCTTCCCACACCCCCACCCACCCTTTCTCTTAGCACACCCCCACCCACACCCTTGCATTTCATAACAACAATCATTTATTACTATACCAATTATTATCACATGGACTCTTACATATGTTTATTACAAATGTATATACCAGTTTTTATTCTTCATCAACGACAATAAAATATTTTTACAAATTTTATATATTAATCTTTCTTTTCATTCTATTTCATTCATATACTTTTTATTACAAACAACATTATTTTTTATTTTATCCATTCACATTCCGGGCAACGCCGGGTCTATCAGCTAGTGATGAATAAACATGACTGGGAGCCTCTATTGACAAGGTACTTTTAGATAT
The DNA here is from genome assembly GCF_040206685.1 of Ascaphus truei. Taxonomy (NCBI): domain Eukaryota; kingdom Metazoa; phylum Chordata; class Amphibia; order Anura; family Ascaphidae; genus Ascaphus; species Ascaphus truei. The sequence goes on from NC_134485.1 coordinate 22,929,309, forward strand.
TGTGCACTGTCTAGGGCTATACCGGTGAAAATAAATTCAACATTTAAAATTTAACATCAATAATTCAAAGTCTGAAGTTAAACTTGATGTTTTAGTTATAAGTGTATTTTTATTTGTACACCAACATCCCCTTCTTATTCCCCACCCTCCCTCTTCCCTCCTCCTTTCCCCTACTTTCCTATACCCCTCTCTTCTTCCCCCTCTCTTTCCCCCTCCCCTCTCACCCCCTTTCCCTCTCTTCCCTCCCATTCCCTCCCCTTTCCCTTTTTCATTCTGGTCTTGAGTTGCAGAGGCATATATGTTTTAACAAAAATAATTAAAGGAGAAAATGTACTTTTAATTTTTTTATATATGTTCATATTACTCAAGATCTAACATGTTTAAAATGTTTAGAATCTTGAAATTTTAGTTGGAAAAATTTGCCTTCACTTTTCTTAGCTGATTCCTATTGCTGGTATCTTCCGCCCCCCTACAATCCCTAACTGATATAACCCATTTTCTTAGCACAATTTCCTCTCAAAACTGGAATTGGCTTGACCCTAAAAACAACAAAATCAGACACAACTCAAGTCACTAAACCTAAACCAACTAATTTGCCAACCCACACGGACCAACCAAAAATCTGGCAACTATTCCTTGCTAGACTTGATTCCATCCTTCTGTCCAAACAGAATCCAACTCTCGGGTATCCTACCTTATATTTTCAGTGACCATGCAATAGTCTACTGTGTAAGGAAAATCAGATCACCCAAATCAAGCCGTAAAGTCCTACTCACTAGTTAGTATATTTAGAAACTTTAACCCACAACAATGCGAAAAGAGAAAGTCCTCCTAAGTGCTTGAACTCTGGATGATGATGCAGATGCTCTCCAATGGATATAAAAAGAAAACAATACAATGTTGCTTCAATAAAGTTATATAAACTAGCTGGGTCTACCTATCACCTCATTGTACACCCGTTGAGATGTACAGTAAATTCACTTAATCCAAATGGCTATAGCTCCACATATTCCATAAAGATTGTACTGTAATGCAATCTCTAATATTAATCAAATATCCAACTAAAATATGTTAGTATTATTATTAGATCCACTATCAGCCGAATACAGATGTCAGTGTACAGTATTACTCATACAATGCTTTTTATATTTGGAATCTTGTGAGTTTTGAATTGTGATGTCCATGATTTATTAAATTTTATTTACGTTAATACACGAAGATCGGGCGCTTTTTATTCTTTTTTTCTGTTATATATATACAGCTCAACCCCGCTATAGCGCGATCCACTATAACGCGGATCCGCAATTAACGCGGTTTGAGCATGGACCCCGAATTTTAAAAATAAATTAATTCATTTTGCACACTGCACACACTCACAGCACACTACACACACTCACAGCACACTACACACACTCACAGCACCAGCACACACTGCACACACTCACAGCACACTGCACACACCCCACACTCACTGCCCACTGCACACACTAACTGCACACTGCACACTCACTGCACACTGCACACACTCACAGCACACACTCACAGCACACTGCACACACTCAAAGCACATCGCACTCACAGCACACTGCACTTACAGTACACTGCACACACAGCATACTGCACACACTCACAGCACACTGCACTCACAGCACACTGCACACCACACTCACACCCCTCCCACTCCCCCTCCCTACCTTTGGTGTCTGCTGCTGAGATCGGAGCGGAGCTGGAATAGGGAGGAGGGGGTGTTGGTGGGGGGGGGATGCCGGTAGGGTGGGGTGAGTGAGGAGCAGGCTGGGACTCGGAGGGCCAGGCCCAAAACTGGTTGTGCCATGTAGGAGTGTATAACATGGATCCGCTTATAACGCGGTTTGAGCATTGGTATCCCGAATTTAAAAAATAAATTAATTCATTAATTAAAAAAAAAAAATTGAAATTTGTTTTTTTTGCACACTATACACTGCACACACTCATTGCACACTACACACACTCACAGCACCAGCACACACTGCACACACTCACAGCACACTGACTCACAGCACACTGCACTCACAGCACACTGCACACACTCACAGCACACTGTACTCACAGCACACTGCACACAACACTCACACCACACTCACACCCCACTCATACCCCTCCCACTCCCCCTCCCTACCTTTGGTGTCGGCTGCTGAGATTGGGGCGGAGCTGGCATCGGGAGGAGGGGGGGGGTGTCGGTAGGGGGTGGATGCCGGTAGGGGGGGTGAGTGAGGAGCAGGCAGGGACTCAGAGGGTCAGGCCCAAAATTGGTTGTGCCATGTAGGAGCGGTGTGTAGGAGTGGTGTGTCAGAGATACACAGACTGAGGGCGGGCACGGAGGGCCTCTGGATGCCGGGCGACGGGCCGTAAGTGTGGGGGCCTGGGCGGGGAAGGTGGATGCTGGTGGGGGGGTGGTAATGCCGGTTGGGTAGAGGGGGGTGAATGCCGGTTGGGTGGAGGGGGGTGGATGTCGGTTAGGTGGAGGGGGGTGGATGCAGGGGGGACCGTGTGGATGCCGGGGGGGGCCGTGTGGATGCCGGGGGGGGGGGGGGATGTGTGAGGAGGAGGCTTCGGCTGGACTTGGAGGCCCGCTGTTGGCGGGCCTGGTGGCTGCTGGGGGACGTGTAGGGCTGCCGGCCATCTCTTCCCTCCCTCCCACCCGATCGGGCGCGCGGCGGCCATTTTAAAAAAAAATAGCGTGACCCAGGTTCTAGCGCGGTCAGATCAGGTGACCCCAGAGGACCGCGCTATAACGGGGTTGAGCTGTGTATATATATATATACTTTAACTCTTAGTGCTTGAATATGTGGTGAAAGATATTATTCATTTACTTAGCTTATAAAGTCTTGGATATAGACAGTATGGAGGAACCAGGCGCTTATCTTTAGTGTCAGATTTTCAGAATAGCGGTAAAACCAATAAATATGGTTACTCTCTATTGGTGTAGAGGTATTCTTGCGATCCCTTCTGCTTCTACCCCTGATTAAGGGATGATCCAAAGCCCTTATGGAAACGTAGAGACAAACAGAATAGGGGGAGCGAGGGATAAATAGATGCACATATAAACAATTGTGGACAATCAGTTTAACATATAGTAAACCCAGTAAGGGGGGGTGGGATGATGAAAAATAAATAAATAAAGGTAAAATATATAATAGATGCTTACACGGCCGTGTGTAAGCACAATCCAAAAGATGGTATCTTTGTGATAGATGATGACCCTTCCGCAATTGGGTGCAGGAGGGGTCGTGATGATTCACAATATAAATAAATACTCACACGGCCCAGTGTGAGTAGAGGTGTAGGGCAGATGTCTTTGTGGTATAAACCTAGATTGCCCGTCCAAAATAATCCCAGGGGTGCTGTGCACGCCGCTGCTGGCAGCCAGGGGGTTAAATGCGGGTCTCCCTCATGGTCCTCCCGTTCAGGGGTTCTTTCCCTCCCCGTTTCAGCAAGGGGCGTGGGTGAGGCAAAATGACATTATGGGATCAGCAATGTTCTTAAAAACGTAAACGTTTATTACACATTAAATTAGATCCACAACAAATGCACTCACATAAAATAACACTGTCCCGGCGTGCTCCCGTGGCTGTGGTTTGCAGTAGTTCCCGGCCGCACTCTCCTCCACGTCCGGAGTCGGAATGAATGGCAGTTCCTGGCGCGGCTGTGTCTGCAACTGCTTCCCCCAGCTACGGAAGCCCCAGTAGTCCAAGAGTCTTCACCGAAATAGAGCAACGCGTTTCGCCGATTGGACGGCTTCCTCAGGCTCATTCAATGACGTGTTGAGGGTCTGATGAGCTTATATAGACCCTCTTTGCTAATTAATTAAATAGCAGGAAAGATTTATGGAGTGGATACAGTTGCTTGCAATACTTGCCTTACTCTCAATGTAAATTGCAAACTCCTTAGTGTGTTCCGTAACACACTGCTATTATAACAATACATTTACTGATCCTCATTTAATCTTGTGCACCCTTGTGTTTGTTAGTGTCTTAAGTATTCTAAAATAACCTTATGGTCTATGTTTATAATAGGTTAAAAAATAGTGCTAGCGCCTATTAACAATCTATGTCATCTCAGATACTTATTCATAATATACAATCATTTGGTTTATACACTCAAGTCTAAAAACAACAATCTTTATACAAATCGCAATAAAAACTCACACAAAGCTACAGTTTTAAGAGAATATTTACCGGAGGCACCTAGAATCATTTTTAAGAAAGCGGATAATATTAAGAACAAGCTAGTGCCCAGTACATTCAGAAAAGAGGAAATAATCCAGAAAGAGAGCTGGCTACCAAAACCTATAGGTTTTTTTAAATGTTTTGATTGCAAAGCCTGTAAACAGGCGGGAAAAGAGACATTAAATTTCAGTTCCAACGTTACGAAGGAGGTTTTTAAAACTAAACACTTTATAAATTGTAGGACCTCTTTCGTGGTGTATCTGCTTGAATGCCCGTGCGGACTCCAGTATGTGGGCCGGACCTCAAGAAGTCTTAGAGTCCGCATACTGGTTGATCTGATTGATTTTACCAACTGCCCTTGGTACAAAATAAACCTGATACCTGACCCAGATTCTGCGCTTGATTATTTCCAAACAGAGTTCTTAAACCTCTGTGATACCCATGCTCCGTTACGCAAAATAAGAGTACTAGGGTCCCGACTTCCGTGGGTTACATCCGACCTTATTGGACTTTACCATTTTAGGGATGCCATGTTGAAAAGACACAGTAACTGGCACTACGAAGTATCTTAATAACTACAGATGCCTGTGGAATCCCAATATTACTCTGAAAATCTTCACCAAAATACATAAAATCTAGCAAATTTTTGAAAAGGTCAGCAACAATATATTCCAACCTTCTAGCCATCAACAACCATCTAATATCAAAAAGGATAATATTACCATGAAAAATCTCACTGACATTGCAAACGCATTCAATGAATACTTTGTGGGATGTGCTACTTCCCTTCTAGCAAAGCGCAACCCAAATTACAATCATGAATCTCAGAAAACAGAAAAACAAGGCACACAACGCACATAGTGTAATAGAGTATAAAACGTGACTTTATGGTTAAAAATAAATATATCTGCGTACATCAAGATAATGATTACAAGCGGTTGGTTATTAGGTTTACCACACCATGTGAAGACCGGAGGTAGCACCCTTGGTAAGTACCAGCAGGGGATGTATCAGCAAGCGTCTCGTCTGCTTCTTACTTCACAGCTGCGGGAACTACAACAGGGAGTGTATCAGCAAGCGTCTCGTCTGCTGCGGGCTCCAGTGCTCACCGTCTTGGGATGGTTTGTATGATGTCCTATAGTAGGAGTCCCAGAGCACACAGCTCCAAGCGGCGTGCTATTCCTTGCAGGGCGCCCGGCGGTGACATCACAAATCGCCCATCAGCTTCCGGGAACCTTCTCCTGGAACGCACAGTGTGCGTGTCAAGTTGGAAATAACCAGCAGAATGGAGTAGGCAGCGCGCATGCGTCAAACAAATCAGCTTACTGACAGTGTCCAGAGACGCTTTAGAATACTTTGGGGAAACGAGCAATGACACCCTTCCAGGTCCACCTCCGATGACGTCACTGCTAGCGCGCCCATTCTCCTCTACACACACGCGCATGTCGTATCACGCGCATGTCGTATCACGTCCTGCTAGAACTCCACCCAGTGATGTCATCGGAGGTGGACCTGGCGCTCCGAGTCGCGGCCACGAGGAGGGGATCAACGCAAGATCTCACCTCCATATGCACCGCTCCAATATCCTCTCACGCTAGCGGACGGCACATTGTATTCTGTTCATAGGGCCGGTCAGCATCTGAGTGTACTGCTGTAAGTCCTTATTTGTTTTATTTAATTTTTATATGGTATCATACCATTGTTTTTTTCTATTTCATTCCATTTTTATGCTTATATATACGAAACTGTGTGGAGAGGGTCAACACCATCTGGCAATCTGCAGATATCCAGCCTGCACACCAGAGGGAAAGTTAAAGATACCTTTCAAGGCCCTGTATCTTCTACTTTTAAGTAAGTAGGCAGCAGCAGTGTGGGGGCGAACGATTAACCAGAGGTTACTGCGCAATGGTCGTTTTGTTTTGTATAATTACAGATTCAGATCCACCATTCAAGGGACTCTGAGAGATCGAATTCCGGACCCACAAATCATCCCTATATTAAGAGAATTGGGACTTCCATTTGCATCAGGTTCACATACCTGATAGTGCGCCAAGGACTTTTTTCTTTTCTTTTTTAATTAATTTTATTTCTATTTTTCTCTTGTTACTGTTTGTACTAGCCTTATGGATAGGTTTGTTGTTAATCCTTAGGCAGCAACTCCCTCATTCCATAACACTAGTCTGTGGGATCCCCTTACACCTGGTATACCTTTTATAGAAGTTATAATCAGTTCATGTCACTTTCATTCATTAACTTGTATTGTATAGTTTAGGTTGTTAATAGATTGAGCGCTCAAGTATATGTTTAGTTATTTCCTCTTTTTATCACATGGTTTGAATTCCATTTAACATTAAATGACATCCAAAATCTATGCCAAACTACAGATGCAGCGGCCGTTATTCGAACAAATCCCGGAGCCGTTTTCGTGTGCGCTGCTGTACTCCACGCGGCATTAACGTGGCCCATCGCCCCAGGCGCACGTGTTTATCGCGGTTGCTTTGTTTGAATTTCATGGATTCTGTTTATTTGTGTGCAATGAAATGAATGAATTGTAATGTGAACAGTACTGTGCTACTGTGCCAATTTCAGGTGTTGATAAACCAGAACACTAAAATGCAATTTTCTGCACTCGCCTGCACTTGCGTCTAAAGGCGGTACGGTTGGGAGAAATCATGTGCCGTGATGTGGGTATTCCGAAGTATACAACACGTGTTCGAATAACGGCCGCTGCATCTGTAGGTGTACTTTACAGGAAAAATTATCCTTAAGCCAGCTGGTCAGAAAGCACAGCGCACAGCAGATGTTAATGCCAATTACAGATTATGGGGACATAGTATACGCTACAGCAGCAGTGTGAAAACTGGGGGGCGTGCACCCATGGGGGGCGCAAGACTTTATTGGGGGGTGTGCGGTTACAGAGGCATTGTGCTAAGAGCGCGAGGCCTCTGTAAATTTACTTACAGGTTCTTGTCCACGCATCTCCATGGCAATGCCGTGGCAAATGCCACCCATTACCATGGAGACGTGACATCAAATGACCCCGCAGCGTCATTTGACGCTCCATTGAAGGTAAGGGGGGTCACGATCGGGTGAAGAGCAGACAGGGGGGGCGCAGCACAGGAAGTTTGCGTACCCCTGCGGTACAGCACCCCAAACTCACCTTAACAAACTAGACACCGTCTACAACTCAATATGCTGCATTGTCCCAAATTGCAACCCAAATTAAAGGAGAAGAGAACATACATTTCCAAAGCATTGTTTAATATTAGTGCTTCCAATATTTGATATCTAAATAATTAATGAAAACTCAAAAAGGATACTAGTAGTTTTACAATGTTTTGTTAGCTGTCAGTCAAAGTCTACATACAATGGGTATAAGCTTGTAGCTGTTCAGTGGTCATTATGATATATTCAGTTAGCAGAATGATTGAATTTGTTCCACAGAAAATGCATTTGCTTCAAGCAACAAACTACAGGCAAACGGCAGATCACGCATGCGCCTGTCAGCACGTCCTGAACAGCAATACCGGCTCCCTACTTGTACCGAAGCTGTGCGCAAGCTGGGAGACTATAGAGCGTATTACAAATGCCTTATTTACTTCAGTTATGCACGTATATGACGATTGCAGAACAGTACATGCATCGATAAGTGGAAAAAATAGTACTTCACTTTAAGTTCATTTACGATTTGCATACATTTATTTATTTTATTTTTTATTTATAAAATGTTTTACCAGGAAGTAATACATTGAGAGTTACCTCTCGTTTTCAAGTATGTCCTGGGCACAGAGTTAAATGACAAATAATACATGGTTACAAATACAGTTACATTAATGAACATTGCTACATGCTCCATTGCGTACGTTAATGCGGGTATGCCTGTATGGGGCTTATTCTAGTAGCCTCGATTACGCACTTATCAAGGCCTTTGAGCAGTTATCGCTCAAAAAAATCTCGGAGCTATTCAGAAAGCCTGGATAAGTGCACAGCAAAAGTATTTAATCGCCAGTTTTGGCTGTCGCTCAAACACGTCGGGCGGTGTGTAGCGATAAGCCCCAAATCACAATTTGTAGAAAATCATGCAATTCTAGTAGCCTCGAGAATCTCATCGGTCCTATAGAATTGCAATTTTATCCCAAATTCTTCTCGCCAGAAAAAGTTTGCGTAAAGCTGATTGGAAGGGCTGCGAGAGAGGGACTTAGAATTTTTTTTTCCTGAATCGGATTGATGCCGGGTCTGCAGAACTGATACACATTAATACCAGCACCGGAGACCCCCGACATCAATCCGATGCAATAAAAATGCATTTACAGGCAACTTCATTACCTTAGCGGCTAACCGCGAAGGCAATGAAGGGGTTAACCGAATCTTGACGTACTTCCGGTGCGGGACCTCGACCTCTATCCGCGAGACTGGAATCCGATGACATCGACAGAAAGGTGACCACCGGGAGGACGAGGAACGGCTGATTCCCGCTCTGGTAAGTACCTCTTTACCTAGCACTGTGTGGTTCATTTTATGGGCCATGTACTGGCGCACCTGGAACGCATAAAAGCTGTGAATCCAGTGAGTGCAAAAACATTTTTTCCCCGAGGACATGGCCAAATACCAGGACCATATACTAGGCCAGAAACCCCCGCCAGTTGAGGAAACTCACATTGTGAGCATATCTCTGGTATCCAGTCAGGGTGGGGCTTAGACCAAGGACTCTGACCGAGACATGAAAGACTTTACTGCCCAAGACCCTATGTCTAGTACCACCTCCACCGCACAACTTTCATTTTCCAAGAACGCTAAGAGGCGGGCCCAAAGCCTTCGGAAACCAGCAACGCCTTCCCAGGACTGGTCGGACTGGAATTTTGGGGATGGTCTGAGGAGGATAATATAGTGAACAGTGTAACCACTGGGGGGAGTAAATATGCCATGTCAGTAAATTCAGACACTTCTGTGTTTTTGTCCAAAACTACCTCAGGTTCTGGGTCCACAAAAGCAGCTCCCGTAAGGTCCTTACCTTGGTGGGATCCAGGTCCCATACATTCATTGCACCAGGTTTCTGCTAGGAGTGGGAGACATAGTAGATCACTGGTGGGCCGAGGGAGAGTTTGGTCCTGAGGAAACGGCACAGGGAGCATGAGATACGCTTAGGGATAATTTAGCCAAAGGGAGTAATATTCAGGTACCGTGTTCCGCCCGTGCAGGAACCCCTGTTCTAGGTGTTGCCAGGTCAGGCAGAAGGTCGCAGACTGACTAAGATCAGCAGGGCTGAAAGACATGTATTCCAGAGGTACCGACAGTCACACAGATTTGATTATCCATATGTGCCAGAACCCATCATGCGAGAGATAGATGAGAATAGGGAGACTTGGCTAGTAGATGTCATAAGAGTCTACATCACATCTCATGCAAGGAGTACCTTCTATTACCTAGAGGAGAGAATAGCATATCTTGTAGGGGTGTGGAAGGTAGGCAGATTAATTTATATGGACTGGGTGGAGTGGTGTGTGATCTTACTGGGGAGAGAGGTAACTGTTTCTACCATAGGAGATTGCCTCCATACATCTGGAGCTTATGACAGATGGAGGCGCTGTGCACCATGGAGTAAATGTCAGGTATATACCCCAGAAGCCTGTCCTGCAGTCCCCACAACCATCAGTGGACAACTCGGCATTCTGCGAGCCAACAGGTAGCATGCACCATACACCTGGTAACAGGGGAATCTCCCAGAGAATGGGGGAAACACCGTTACATAAGCATTTGCCAAAAAATGCATTGTTTGTCACTGTATTTATCTGTACCCTAAAGGGGCAAAGAAAAATACATTGGCAGTCAATGGGCAAGCAAAAACATGAAAATAAAAAAATACAATAAAAACACCTTAAAAAATACAATTATATACATTCAATTTTTTTCTTACATTTAAAATTCTTCACCCTCCAAAATCCCGGCATATCAGGAAGATCTCGACCCGCGACGTCATCCCCCGCAGTCCACCTCCATCTTCCGCGATGATCAGCATCAAGTAAAAAAGGAGGTTGATCCAGGGAAAAATCTGATTGCCAATCTTTGGCGTCAGAAAGGAATTTATTTTTCCCATTATGAGACATCATAGGAGAACGAAAGTCGTGCTGTTGGTGTTTGTCAGATGTATTTCCTCTGTTTAAAAGCTACAATTGCACCCCCTGCTGGAAAACATTAAACAAGAAATTAAACAGATACTGACATTTCCAAAGAAAAATGCATTACATGTATTTTATTTTATTCATTGATGTTTTATTTATTTAAGCCTACTTTTTTACCTGTGACATATTGCTCTGAATGCCCATGATGCTCTTAAAACATTGTTGGCTCCTTCAAGGAGTTAAATGTTTTTCAATTTGCTTACAATGGAATATTGAAGCGAAATTGAAACCTAAGAGCCTTACTCATTACAACAGTAGGTATTCAGTTACTGAAGTACTTTTGTGAGCCAATATGCTATACATTGTATAATCACAATAAAGGAGAATATGTTAGTTAAATAAGGGAAGCTGGCGGTACTGGTACAATACATGGTTATAGGGAAATGCTTAATGATAGAAAACAGATTGTATCTTCCTTTGTCATCTTATATATACTGACAAACAAAAGCTAAGAATGAATTCCTGAAGCAGATTTTGAAAATAATTGTCTTATTACAGTATATACATTTAATTTAGAATTTCACTTCCTCACCTGATACACTTTTCATACATTTTAATGTTACTACAGCTACAAATGTAAGGAATTAGCTTGCTTCCATATTGCTAGATGCTGTACATGAATAAATCTGTTGATATACTGTGTATGATCGTTCAAATCCTGGTCTGGGAGACATATGATATTGCCTGGGGAACCTGGGCTTCTCAAAGCTTAGTATTACAGTTCCGTTCACTCCTTTAGTAAATTAATTTCACACAGATTTGTGAACTTGATTAGCAATTTCAAATCACTAGGGTCTCCTTATAGCTATTAATTTGTCACATTTCTAATTTGTTTTAAGTCCTTGAATCCTGAACATAAGACATCTCAAGATCCCTACATACTAGTTACGTGCCCACAACAGGCTAAATACATGTATGTCTGGTTTCTGAAATGAAAAGGTTAATTGTATTTCCCAATGTTAATAGTATGACTTAATCAATTGGTTCAAGAAATTAAAAGGGATTCTCCCCGCCAGGTTTTCCTTACTTCTTCATTGATGTGCATTTTCAACAATGCTGGGGAGACGTCTCCATTGTTTATGCTCCCAGCACTTAACATTGAACCTTTTTGTTACTTTCTGCTTCAGTGAACCTAGTATTGATCATGGCCACAGGCATTTGATAACTAAATGTACTACTTGCAAAACTTTATATTGTATTTGAAATCTGTTTGAAACAAGTTTCTGTGTTAAATTAGGAAGAACAATCCTGCAGACAGTAGACTTTTTTTTGGGGATCTGAATATATTACACCTTTTGCTGCAGTTAACATTCTTCACTTTTGTAAGAGGGCTCATTTTAGGAGGAAATGTGTATTTTTGAATGTGCAATGGCTGTTATGTATTTTGAGAGTGATGAGTACTTAGGATTTTTGTTTCTTAGGACTTTGTACCTGCTTCCTTACAGTATTTGCAGTGTACTTTTAATAAAAATATGTTTTCATAGGACATGCGTGGCTACGCATTGCGTACAGTACATTTTGGTAATGGGTTCACTGGGGTATTGCAGGCTTTTTGGCTTGGATGTTGTCTTGAGAACCCAAACCTGCTAATGCTTTCCTCGGTTTGTGGCCCATATTGGCCCATTGTATTGTATTGTATGTCTTTATTTATATAGCGCCATTAATGTACATAGCGCTTCACAGTAGTAATACATGTGGTAATCAAATAAATAACAGATAATATAAATAACAGATCATGGGAATAAGTGCTTTAGACATAAAAGTAACATTAAGGAAGAGGAGTCCCTGCCCCGAGGAGCTTACAGTCTAATTGGTAGGTAGGGAGAACGTACAGAGACATTAGGAGGGAGTTCTGATAAGTGCGTCTGCAGGGGGCCAAGCTTTATGTATGATGTGTTCAGAATATCCACAGTGCTATTCATATGCTTCTTTAAGCAAGTGTGTCTTAAGTTGGGTCTTAAAGGTGGATAGAGAGGGTGCTTGTCGGGTACTGAGGGGAAGGGCATTCTAGAGGTGTGGGGCAGTCAGTGAGAGGTTTTAGGCGGGAGAGGGCTTTAGATACAAAGGGGTAGAAAGAAGAAATCCTTGAAAAGAACGCAAGAGTCTGGGTGGTGCATAACGAGAAATTAGGGCTGAGATGTAAGGAGGGGCAGAAGAGTGTAAAGCTTTAAAAGTGAGGAGAAGAATGGAGTGTGAGATGCGGGATTTGATCGGAAGCCAGGAGAGGGATTTCATGAGGGGATATGCTGAGACAGATCTAGGAAAGAGTAGCGTGACTCTGGCAGCAGCGTTTAGGATAGATTGTAGGGGAGACAGGTGAGAGGCAGGAAGGCCGGACAGCAGGAGGTTACAGTAGTCAAGACGGGAGAGACTGAGCAGTGCTATTCCATAAGACACCTACCAGCACAGGAGGATGGTCTAGTAATGATTAATTTGTATTGACTCAAACTTTTCCACAGTACTCCAATGGAGATGAGAGAAATCAGCACAGGTGCCTGGCAGCTCAGGTAATTAGAGTGCAGAATTTTTAAACCTGCTGAGGGCCTGCAAAAGAGAGACCGAAAACACTGTGAACCATGTATGCAGACAACTCTGCAGCCTGAGAAAGACAGACCCTGTTTGCTCTATGCACACTACCCTGAAGGTACAGGTAACCCCTCCCTGAGGCACCTACAGCCTGCTCCTGGGACCACTGTTTGCCTAAACAGGTCTGATTACCCCTGTATGTGGATTGTACCCAGCATACACTTCGTTTATTTCCTACAGGAAACAAAAACTGCACCTTTGCTTTCAACGGCAGTTTGTGTTGTCCGCGGTGCCTGTCCCGGCATACAGCCTCACACAGTACACATCATATCTCTCAAAATTACATTCAGGTTCATAGCAGCCACACACTTTATTTATATGTGCAAAAACACTAAAGAATTGCAGCAATGGCTGATGTTTGAGATATTGGTGCAGCCATAAAGGTACTAATGTGGGGCGTGAATACTTTTAGTTATTGAACCTAATTTGTTAGGGAATTTTTGGTACCTTATTACTGATTCTCAGTTGTTTCAGTACCATTAAAAAAAAGTAAAAATACAACGCAAAAAATAAATCCTAACATACTGTATATGTCAATATAATAAATCGTAATCCATGTGGATGTAAAAATAGTGATTCTGATTTTCCTTCAACTCCTTAAAAGGCCCAAAGGAAAACAAAACATAAAAATATAAAATTGCTTAAAATAACCTCAATACACTATTCAGAGAATAAATCCAGGGGGCAACTACCATGTGTAATCTTCCTTCACCTGATCCCACAATGACCCACCTTCTGTCTTGATCAAAACCCTGAATCCCAACTTTCTTGAAGAATAATACTGTGTATTTATTGATTTCTTCTCTGCTTTATACCACTGCATTGAACAACCTTGGGGGAGGGGGCAGAGAAACATGAGAATAGTGTCACATTAAAATAAACAAGCAAAAAAAGCCTGTATTTGTCTTATTTAATAGACTATTACCAAATGAATGGTCCTTATAATATCCACTAAACACCATCCCTTTTTACTAGTTTTTAGTGGAGATTGATTACCCAGCTCTCATGTAGTTGTGGATTAGAGAACCAGTCGAAATACGTTTCCGGAATTTTTCTGAATTTGCCATTCAAGATCCGTTCCGCCATATAAAATTCGCAGACCAATTTTTACAGTTTAAATCCACAAGGATGAATCCAAAACCGCCACTGGATACAATCCGTTGGTGGATTTGAACCATCCATCCGCAAATTCCGCGGATGGATTGTCGGTGTTAAAGAAAAAAAAATCGCTGAAATCCGTGGACCAAAGGAACCGGCCGATCCGTGGCAGATCCAAATTCGGCAAAAAAGGTTTGCCCATCTCTATTGTGGACCCAATTGATAAAAGAGAACTCCTTCACTTCTCAACAGGAGAGTGTGGGTCACATGGTGCTGGAATGTCTGTGGCAACAAAAAAAATCACAAACGGGGTTGCACTGCGCCACAATCCAAAGGACCGAATTTAGAATTTAGAAAAATGTTGTAAAAATTTGAATTTGTGAATTTATTAGTAAAATACTTAGTGCATCTGTGACAGGGTACATTCACTATCCCAACACTATGCCTGGGAGACCTATGTATTGGTCTGGATTCCAGAAGTGACCTGGTCAATCCCAGTTTGAGAAAAGGCTGGGTTAATTGACCAGGTCCCAGCTGCCTCGTTAAGGGGCTTTAAGAACCCAGAGCTCCATCTCCAGCTCCAGCGTTCCTGGTTCCTGTCTGAAACAGAGAAACACATACTGAAACGTTGGAGGGAGACAAGCCTGCAGCAAGGTCTGTTACAGTGGGACCAACCCTTGTTCTTTGTGTTTTTCTTGGACTTGATGCACCCTTTCTGGGGAAAAGTGCAAAACCCTGTAATGGATTATTTCGCTGGACTGTTCTAAGATTTTTTTTTTGTTCCTTTACACCTATGCTGAATGAAGCTCTTTTTTTTGTTCCATGTTTTTGTGGCTGAATATACAATCCTATTCAGATAACATACGTGTCCCTGGAACAGCATCCTAAAAAGGCACAAGAAACCACCTACGCGTTTCACACCTGTCGGTGCTTTCTCAAGGTGAAGGAATATCTGTGACCTCTGAAAAGGGTTAGAGTAATTTAAAAAAAAAATAATAATATTTTTTTTTTGGCCAGGACGTGTTTTTCTAGGAAATTATAGCCACTTGTACTTTCAATACATTTTCAGTACTACACCAGGAATTCAAAACTTAGAGAGTGGAAACACTGGTAACAACATTGTACAGAAAAGCTGTTAAAAGTACAGTAGCTCTGTGGAGCTCTACATCGTGTTTATAGACATCTCAACAAAGTTGAAACATTTTGTTCAAGTTGCACAGTAATCTCACCTCACAACAAAGCAACATTACTATCATACAAGTTAATGTACCACATGAAGTGCTTTCCTATTAATTTAAGCATAAATTACTACTTGCTCCAACTAGCAGAACATTCAATCGGAATAAATAAAGAACAGGTTAGTGAAGTGGGCCAAAAGCCAACTACAGCTGGCAGAACCAGAAAGCACAGAAGTTTATATAAGGCAAACGAAGATTGGCACACCCATCGATTTAATTATTGCAGTACCAACTTTTTGTGCTGAACTTGTACTGTATCGTTGTCAAGGAATGCTTACCATAATAGGTAACACCTCACCCCCCGAAACCCCCTCTGAAAAACAACTCAGAGTTCACACTCTGTTGCTTAATTGCAGTAGCACGAGTTCTTGTGCGAGACATCATGGGCCTCATGTTCCAGTGTGCGATGCAGTGACCCAATCATCATAGAAACCGAGAAACACCAATGTTCACATGGAGAAGCTGGAAGTGAACATAGTAAATGCAAATGAAAAGCATAAAGAAACATAATGCAAATAATTAGCGAGAGATGATTAAAAAAGATAAAATAGTCAATGTCAAAGATGCCAAAGATAAAAGACCTATTTAAAAAAAAAAAAAAAACAAGAAACTAATTCCATTGTTGATGCCTCTGTATTAACTGTTCAAGGTAAAAGTAAAAAACCATTCACGTTGCACAAGCAAACAGTCAGTCTCTCGCTTTGTCTGTCAGGGATATGTATTCAATATCGTGATGCGTATGGCAGAGATGAAATGTGGAGGATTAATCACCCCTTCTAACGCTAATACAGCATTCTGTGAAATGAGTCTTCAGTTGACGTGTAGCTTAATCCACATAGATTGGACCACAAGCCTGTACTGTATATCACATGGGTAGTTTCACAAGTAATGCGTTATTCGGTTAAATATTTGTTGCTATTGGGAGATGGTAAAATGAGTCCCTGAGGATCCGCGATTAATAATTTTTAAACTTCAAGTAACTGGGTTTTTTGGTCCTGAAATATATATTAGTTCATATTTATCTGGCTGATCAGTCTGCATGATTATGTCCCCTGTACGCCTTCCCCATTTACATGCAATCATTCATGTAATAAATCACAAGGAATTGAAATTGAAATCCCTGAAAGTGGGAAATTCCATTAAACCTGCATTGTCTCACCCTCACAGAGAATTATAAAGATTTTAAAAAATCCCAGGGGCTTCCTGATTTAAAAAAAATAAAAAATACTACTGTACCACAGGAAGAAACAGTACATGTTTGTTCACCAGTTGGTGCCAAATCCTAAAAAGACTCAATGGATCTCATCTTATCAATTATATATTTAGGTGATCAGTTATCCCAGGAAAGAAAGGACATTCTCAAACTTGAACTTTCAATTTATTAACTCATACCAGATATTAAAAATTCAAACTGGCATAGTTGAACTTCAATACACAACAGGATACATTTAGAGATTGTTTTATTCAAATGGCAAACTTAATAAAAGTGTTGCATGACTACACAGAAAATAACATGCCTGTATATCCAAGGTTGAGGGGTGGAATTAAAAGATACAGTTGTTACATACATGCAAGGATTTTTGCCTATTTAAAAGGCACATACTGTACTCAACAGGATTCTTTCTACATCAAGTTTGTTGGAACGAGACTCCAGATATATTGACTCAGTGACCACAGATCTTTCGTCTGAAGCTGCTAATGATATTCCCTCCACACCTCGTGTTTTTATCCAAACCACAGAGGCATATCGCAAAAAAAAAAAAAACAGGAGGTAGAGATTATCCCCTTATTGGTAATTATTGCATGAACAAACCAATGATTGCAAACGCGGAAGGAGTGCAGGAGACTTGTTGATGCAGGCTGATCAGCTATATAAATAGAAAATGACACCTTTTTCTCAGGGACAGTGACAACTGGTTGCTTTAAGTGTACAGGGTGTTGTTTAATTCACTGATGCTGACTGACTCATTTGACCTTCTTAATGACAAATATTGTATAAAAACAGATTACGTGCGAAACTACCCGTTTGGTTTGCATACTTTCTTATCTACGTGGGTAAAAGCACGTGTCAGTGAAGGACTTTTTTAATACCGTCACCACATTCACAGGGGGTGATGAATCTACTCTTGTCCTGGAACCAGTTAATTCCTCTCTGTTCTGTGATTCCTGTCTCTGCTCTGTGTAATGTTTCATCATTGTAACTCCTTTGTTGCTCTCGGTCTGTTGCCTAATAACTTATCCACTGGCTGAGTGGTATGATCCAGGACCCCTGGCTTTTGGTCTCTCACTCATTTTGGTCTGATCATATCCCCTTCCCCTTTCAACCAGCAGCCTTCAGGAACTGTCATGTCTCCCATCATCTGCTGGTAAAGTTTAATATCATTTACCTTTCCCTGAATGTCAGGTTCGCGGCTCAATCCCTCCCCGGACGCTTCTTGCGCCAACACCAGGGACGCGCGCTGTCCCCCATCTGCGTGTACACGGCGCACTAGTAAGGAGATCTCGGGTCCTCGCTCCCATGACGTAAACAAAGCAGACAACCTCGTCGACGACGCAGTCGCCTGATGCTGCGCCCACCACGTGGCAGGTAATGACAGGACCAAACTTAGCTGTCTCTCACCTTATAACCATTCACTTTCTTCCTATTGGCACACAGCCTACATGTGACATCACTACCCCTGCTTCCTCCCTATTGGCTCCTGTTCCTTTTTATGCTCAGTCAGCCCTCTGCTGGTTACTGAGCATAAACTATGGTTTGTGTATCGTGCTTGCTGATCATTTCCTGTTGCTTTGCCTTGCCTGACCTTTGTTGTGACCCCTGCTCGTACCTGGACTTCTCTCTTCTGGATCCCTGGACCTCAGCTTACTTCTGGACTCCCGCTCTCTCCTCTCCTTGACCACAGCTATGGATTATGACCACTCTTCTCTCTCCAATTCCTGACTACGGCAAGTACCACGACCTACCTGAACTCTCCTATCCTGACCCGGATACACAACCCTGACTCTGCAATCCTGACCTGGTCTCGTGGTTGTAGGGCAGCGGTTATACACTTCCCTACCTCAGCCTCGTGGTCTAGACCAGTTTGTGGTGAGCACACGTTACACTGAATTAGTGCTACCTATTACATTTTCCCTCCCTTTTTTTTAATGTTGCTGTTATCACACAATAAAGCTTGCAAAAGAAAGGAAGGACTTGGTGTGCATACAGAGTGGAACGAGTTAAGCTACCTGTCTCTACCACTTGCTACAGTGTGCAGGAGTCAGAATAACTATGCTTTTGTCAATGGTTGATCTTCGTCTGGAGTGGATCCCAGTGGCAGGAACAGCAAGGAGCGTGGTCGGGGTCACAAGCAGAGGTCGGAGGCAGGCGGCAGATAGCGTGGTCAGGGTCACAAGCAGAAGTCGGAGGCAGGCTGCAGATAGCGTGGTCGGGGTTACAAGCAGAGGTCGGCCATATGGAGACTGCAACAGAATAATAGCAAAATCAACAGCAGTAAACACAAGAACCTAGCAGGGGCTGAGGAGCCAGTATAAACAGGCAATGACAGAAAGGAAGAGGAAGATTATATAGGCAGGCTGGGAGGTAGAGCCCAGGTGCACAGGTGCAGAGGTGTCGGGTTAAAGGGTCTGGAATGTTCCTTTAAAGAGCTAGCAAAGCAGCAGCAATCCCGGTGGACAAGTATGGTTACTGCAGGCTTAGAACATGACAGCTTTTCAAACATTGTTAATATTTGAGACATAACTTTTCTCTACCATACATATAAAAAAAATTATTACAGGTTTGAAGGAAAGGGTCTCCAGAGCTGAACTGTGTTAATTTCAGCTCTCGAAACCCCCTGCTTCCAGAGATACTTACTTCTGAAGGGGGTGCCGAATCTCTGCAGTGTTTCTAGGTTCAGGTCACACAAGCTAATTGGAAGTGGCATCGGATGACGTCACGACTTCCTATTGGCCCACGTGATGTGGACATTTAAATCTCCATTTGATTATGCACACAGTTTCTCTGCCTGCATAGATATTGGCACCACTACAGAGGTAAGTATCTCAGAAAACAGGGGGTGCCAGAGCCTACTGTATATTAACACAGTTTAATATGCACGTTGTTGAGTTATGTTAACTCAGATTTTTACCGTTCTCTGCAGAGCTTTGTCTTCTCTGGTTCACCGATTCCTCAGTGGAATATCGCATCTGACTTCACATGTAGTCTAAGTTTCAAGTAGGCTGGCTGTAGCATCATGCACAATCGTTTAAGTGTTCGCAACCAGGTACAGTACTCCTCTCTCACAGCATTATTAAGCAGTTCAATTCCACTTTACTGGAACACAGATATGCAGAAAAGTTCCTTCACAGAGATCAAACGGTCAACTGGACAGGAATCCTACGCATTTTATAGCAGCCTGGCAACTTCATCAGGGGTTATCATTAATTAACATTACGTTTTTAGGCAATGAAGATATGTGGTGAGACTTACCTTGTTGTTAAGTTAGGTTACAATTAAGTTGTCACTTAACGGAGCTTTGTGGATCTGGTCCTAAGATAAATAGATTCCAAATGACACTGTTGGCATCAAGTTCTTGTTTGTATTGGACTTCTACCTGATCAACACATATGTATTGTTTGCTTGCGTACCACTGTGTGCCCCTGATGACGTACGTAAAATGTACAGTATGAAATTTGTTGAGATCATTACGTTGTTATGCCACAATGAGGTGCAGCCCTTGTTGGAGACACATCTGAGACTGCTATGGGGGGATGTGGCCAAGTGCTATCCCTTGCTGAATACCAACTACAGAGGTCACGTCACTGCTTGCGTAACCTGAGGCATGCACATGATAGTTTTTACTACTTTTTACGTAACTGATACTTGCTTTGATTTTTAGTTTTTAATTTATGAAACACCCTTGATAGGATATAGCTATGTATGCATGCTGCCCCCTGTCTGGCTCCTCTCTGGTGAATCCTGCTGTTAATAAACCAATGACCAAAAGTAACTGTAGCAGCAGGACTACAACTCCCAGAAGCCTCTGCTGCTGAGATAGGGACAAGACATCAAAGCCAATAAGGCAAATGATGGAAATGCAGGGGAAAAAAAGGAGGAACTGAGAGAGGGGAAGTGGACTACAGAGATGCTGGAGGGAGCAATCCCTGTGCGAGAGCTAGCTGCCATGACCCGAGGGGTCTTTGATTTGATGGAGGATGACCTTATGACCAGGCCATGTGGATGACAACTCTGCAGAGCTGAGTTACAAGGTTTTAGACAGGCCCCACCAAGTGCAGCTGAAAATGAATCAGCTGCCTACCAGACTAAGGGGGGCTAGGGTAAATTCAAAGGGGACCCCCACCAAATACAAAGGTTACCGAAGTCTTTGCAAAGAGACAGGCCTGCTATAGCAACATACACTTTCATGAGTGCTCCAACATTGTGCTGACACTCACACTTGGGCCCCTTTTAATCCAGGGTCAATGGGACTTGGGAGAGACACCGGTACCCAACCTCCCAGTGAATTATTTGATACGTATTGTGCCTGTAAGTGGATGATCCTCCCGTTTGGGGGTTATATATATTTATAGATATCTATGTTTATAGTGGGTTTCCTATAAATGCGTTTTGATTAGCCCAGTGTCGTGTTCTCTTGTCTGGCTTTCAGGCCGCAGGCTCAGCTAATGGGATAGCACTGGTAATAATGGGGTGCAGGGCTTGGGCCCCCACCTTAGCATATATAAATCTGCAAAGGGAAATAACGAGGTGTTACATTTACTTCATATTTTATTAAAGTTTTCATGCATTTCATAACTGCTCTAGCAGATGAAACTTTTATTTTAAAATAGGTTGATCAAATTTGCAGTATATTGGTATTAAAATGTTTCTAAAAATCCACTCTGAATGAAGCTTCTATTTTTAACAGCATTTCATGAGGAAATCTGTTGGATGTTGATGAGTTTTAGAGCTTACATTGTGGAGCTTCAGCTGCTTAGTGCGGCCCTCTTGTTAAGCAACCATTTTAGAACCGATACTTTGGTGCATTGGTGTGGACCATGTTGTTCACAGAGGAAAAAGCTACAAGGAGAGCAGTTGACTATACTGTTATTTCCAGACTCCAGATTCTGCACAGGAGGACTCTTTCCAGTTGACCACTAGGTGGCCTTTTAGTACGTGTATTAGACTAGCAGCATGCAATTTGATACCGAATTTAGTTTACACTACTGATGTTACAAAACTGATATAAAAGACCTTTCAAAGTTGCATTCAGGATTGTTTCTTGGGTAATTTCAAGCCGAGTACTTTACAAGTACTGCACCGACACACTTTATTCGAGCAAATACCCAGTATGTACCTGGCAGATACCTGGAATGCGCCGCTCCTCACCTCTGACAAGCCCCGTTGCGTTTGCCTTCCCAGCCTGGGTTCATGCCTGGCTGACGGGCGGCTGATCTGTTAAATGATAATGATTAGGATTTAATAGGCTGCAATGCTTCGCGTGTCTACCAGATGGCATAAATTCATGAATTGTAATGCAGTATATATATATATACTGTGCAGTATTGCAGCCAGCGGGAATAAAATGCTTCAATCCCTGCCTGGAAAATAACTCAATGCACTCAGGCAGAAAACAGTCACAAACCTCAATACACCCGGGTATACCCGAATTCGTGGGACTAGCCGAGCTCGAATAAAGTGTGTCGCCAGTGTACAAAAATACTGTCGCAAAGTTGCTTGTTAAGCTACAAATGTTGATGTGATGAAAGAGTGGGGAGTAAATAAATGACAAACCATCATGCTTAATGTAAAGAATTATGTTGGACAGTTATGGCAAAAGGCAGAGGCCGGACAATTTTAACAGAGAGCGTGTAATATTCCATGTTGTAATACGGCATATGATGCTTCTGCCGAGGAATACATACTTACAGAACTAATATTATTTCCAGTATCTGATCTTGCAACAAATTGATGTCACTCGCTTCATAAAATTTAAAAAAAAGACATGTATTTTTCTCACCACCAAAAGTATTATGCGAATAAATAATTGTAACCTCATTCTTAGCGTGTACATGATTGGATGTGTTATTTAAGTCTAAATCAGGGATCTCAGACTCAGTCCTCAAGGGCCACCAGCAGGCCAGCTTTTATGGATCTCCCTGCTTCAGCACAGGTGGCTCAGTCAATGACTGATTGAGCCACCTGTGCTGAAGCAGGGAACTCCATTAAAGTTGGCCTGCTCGTGGGCCCTTGAGGACTGAGTTTGCCTGGTCTAAAATGTTCTCTCTCATATGTTTGGACGGGTTTGGTGTGTGGACTTGTAAAAACAATTCTTCCGTAAAACAAGTCTGCTTGTACAGTATGACTTTCATTTATTTGCATAACACCAAAAATCTCGTTCTAGTTGCCAAAAAGCTAGCAGTTTCCTACTTCATTAATTGATTAGCATGTGCTGCAATCGTCCCTTTGAGCTAGATATAGCCTAATCTTCAAAGGAAATGTCAAAATATGCAAATGACCCGAATGAAAAATATTTTACCTCGGAGATAACTTTCATAAAAATATTGTTGTGTACAATTAGCATTAGGATGAAATTGCAGTACTAGCAAAAAGGGGTAAAAAAAAGTTGTTACTCAATATTAGTGTAGCCTTGTCCCCTCTCGCCTCCTGGTCTTCGGGGAGGGGGACGGCTGCGGACGCCCCGGTACTGTCGGAGCTGTGGGTGGACCCGGCAGGGCGCAGGGAGCCGACGGTGCTCCGTGGCAGTGACGGGTTGAGGGCGCCGCCATGTTGAGATCCTCGCGCATGCGCAGTGAAGGTATGTGCATGCACAGAGAGCTGAGAATTTGTGGCAGCCATTTGGATGTTGCGCATGCCTAGTGGAATAGGGCACGCATGTGCAGTAGTATAGAACCATCGGTGGCCATCTTAGAAGAGGCTCCGTAAGGGACTACATGTTACAGGAGTTTTAGAGACATGTAGGGGCTGAGAGGAGATACAAGTTGGTGCGAAATGGAGCATGTGGGCAGTTAGAGAGAGGCAGCTGAAGGATCAGGTAGTATCCTGTTGCCAGTGGCCCATAGATAGGGACACTTCCCCTTAGTACTATAGTGAGAGTGTGGTGAAATCGTCGGACGGACACCACGCGGTGTGTGTGGCTTGCGGTCTTGGACCAGACCACAGGCAACCATAGACGTTAAGGGACACCCTCCAGCAGGATCTCCCTCAAGAGGCGGATGCCTTTGTGAGAGAACCATACAGACCCACGTCATGGGCTCACTCTCCAATTTCCCTGATCTGGTCAGAGATCAGGAAGGTACCCACGTGCACCAACAAATCTCACACAGGGGGTAGCGCTACTCCACGTACACTTGGTTGGGCCTTGCTCTGTGGACACAGGTGTGGTTAGGTGCCCAGGGCACCCTCAGTACTTTGGGGGAGGGACTTAATTGGGGTAATATATACACTGTGTGGGTATTGTACTTTTATTGGGATTATATAGTTCTTTATGTGTGTGTCAGTAAATATAGTTAAGTATACCTGTGTGTATATATTTATTCAATGATTGCATTGGTTCCTGTGAGGGGTTATCCAGCTGCAATAGGATCCCTCCCAGGTGGAGGTGCTGTCACCAGAGAGAACACGATCACCTCAGGCTCCCAGTGGCAGAGGATCAGGCCTCCTGTATGCCAGACAGGTATCCCGCACATGTAATTCCCTTAGTCACAGGGAAAGGGGGCTACATTTGGAGGCCCTGCTGAGATTCAAACCTGGGGTGCCCGAAAGAGTAGTACTAAAAATTGGAGAACCATGTTCTCACCCTCCAAGCAACAGGTCCACCGCGCATGTGCCTTGCAATTCAACGAATCTCCCCGCCACATTGTCGCAGTGGGGGACACTTCCCCGGCGAGACAACCCCAATGGAAGTCTGCAACCAAATAAGGCCCTTTCCCGATTTTTCTAATGCCCGGCAAATAGGGCGAAAGTGGGACCATACCTACCATTGGAACATTATTATAAAGGCGACCAGTCGTGAGATACAGGAAAAAGATACACCCCCCCCCCTCCCCCCCCCCGGGCCATGCATTTTCCGGAAGCCCTGTCCACGGGCTGTCTGTTGATCTTCCCAGAGCTGCCAGTGCCGATAGCAACTTCCAGTCCGGGACCCACATAAGAAGTACCATATCGGGCAGAATATTCCCGCCCCAGGAAGGAGGAGGAGTGAAGTCCTGGCCACGAGTTTGTTACTCTACGCAAACCTGCTCATACGCATGGTAACCTTCAGTCCGGGAACCACACTAGATGTGCCTCACCAGGCTCAAACTCCACGACCCTCATATACACCCAGAAGGTATGGGACTAGTCCAGAGCAAGTCCATAGCCACTGACCTGAAAACCACAGTCGCCTGTCAACCGGAGGCTCAGACTTGGGGGTAACACTACCACAACTGGTAGACGCCCTAACGCAGGCCTTGCAGTCCCCCAATATCGCAAGCTTAAAGCTTTCTCCGGCATGCGGCCTACGCATTGGGAGAAGAGGAGTTGAAAGAGTGGAAGGATCATGTGGAGCAAGTGCTGCCAGAATGGTCTTGCTCTGACAGAGGATCATAAAGTGACTGCGGCCCCCAGCCGCCAACTTAGTACAACTATATCGTGAGTGCCATGAAGAGGCCGACGTCCAAGATCTGATTCGGGCCTTAACCAAAGCATATGGCACTAAAGAGACCCCATTGCATTGCTGGCCCAGTTCTATGCCCTCAAGCAAAAGGAGGGGGAGGAATTGTCCGAATTTCTGCGACGATTGCAGCTGGCACTGCTCTGGTCAACAAAAAGGTCATCTGCATGGCTAAATTGGATGACAATTGCACCAAGCAGTTTCTGCGAGGAGCCTCGCTCACCCACCCTCTAGTGGCCAGGATTCTGTAATCTCTCCTTGGAGGATCCTCCTAACTTTGAGGATCTAATGGACCAAATACAAGAACAAGAAGTCATCTTACACTTCCACGCTCCCAAGAAAACTCGGGAATTGTCTAAGGCGGAGACCAAAGTGAACCCTCCCAAGAAGCCTAGTGTAAAAAAAAGTCCTGAGGACAACACCCCCCAGGATCCGCCACAAAGACCTCCTCCGTGCCGAAGAGACCAATTTTCTAAATTTGGCTTCAATTCAACTCACGATAACCGCTGCTATAACTGTAGCCGAGAAGGCCACTTCGCTAAAGACTGTCCAAAGCCAAAGACTCCCATGCCTGGAGCCATGGCATTCACAATGCAGATGACAGAACAACCTTCCCTGTCATCGGAGAGCACCCCGACGCCCAGCCCCAAAGAGGCACCCCAACCAAACACCTACAGTCGTGTAGGGCCTGCGGCGATCATACGAGTCTTTGTGGAAGATATATACTCTGCCTTGCTGATTCTGGGTGGCAAGTGACCATTATCTACTGGCCATTCTACGACCAGCATCTGAAACACCTACATATGCAGTCGGTGGAGAAGATGAAGCTATAGGGCCTGAGTAGCGAAGACTACCCCATCGATCGTGTGATTCAGGTGCGGTTGAACATTCCACAACTGAACACCAACAAGACCCACCCCATAGAAGTGGAGTCTCTGATATGTCCCGAGCTCCAGGAACATCCACGTTCCCCAATCATATTGCTCCAATCACCCTTGGAAACTTTGGCTCATGTGAACACTGCTACCGTGCAAGAAGCCCCTGCTGGGTTGCAGTTCGACTTCATGGAATTGACCCTGCACGCAGAATGGAAGAAATGGCTCAGTGCCAAGTTGGAAGAGCACCAGTGGGTGTTCTCTACCAGTGAGATGGATGTGGGTTGCAGCAAGAGTGCCCAGCACACTATCTGGTTGAATGACGCCACGCCCCTTACAGGATGCGTTCAAGACGAATCCCTCCCAGAGATGTGGCGGACGTGAGAGACATCCTGAAAGAGATGAAGACATTGAGCATCATAACGGAGTCCCGTAGCCCCTGCGACTCTCCCATTATGGTAGAACACAAGAAGAATGGGTCCGCCCGCCTATGCGTAGACTACCGCACCCTGAACCGTCGCACGGTACCAGATCAGTACACCCTGCCGCGGATAGAAGAAATCCGCAGCGCCCTATCTGGTAGTCAGTGGTTCAGCATGCTGTACCTGAGATCTGGGTACTACCAGGTACCCATGAGCTCCGAGGACCAGGAGAAGACGGTGTTTGTCTGCCCCCTCTGGTTCTATCAGTTCATCCGAATGCCCCAAGGCATTTGCGGTGCTCCAGCAACATTTCAGAGGTTGATGGAGAAGACCATCAGGGATATGAACCCCTGTGAATTCCTTGTCTATCTGGACGACATCATTGTTTTCGGAAAAACTCTAGCAGATCACAATGAACACCTCCTGAAGGTACTGGATAGACTGGACAAAGAAGGCCTGAAGTTGTCTCTGGACAAATGTCGGTTCTGTCGCATGTCAGTCACCTATGTGGTCCACATAGTGTCTGCTGACGGAGTGGCTACTGACCCGCTAAGGTCGAAGCAGTAGTGAACTGGCCCAGACCAGAAAACGTGATGGAGCTGCTATCCTTCTTGAGGTTCTGCGGATACTCCCGCCGCTTCGTAGCAAAGCCAAGGTCCTCAATAATCTACTGAAGATCTACCCAGAGGAGAATTGGCAGAAGGCCGCATCCCCACAGACACCCTTCGGAGACAAGTGGACGTCCACCTGTGAAAAGGCTTTCACCGGACTTAAGAAAAGTCTCACAGAAGCCCCGGTCTTGGCCTACGCTGTGCCGGAGCAGCCGTATATCCTGCATGTAGATGCCAGCTTCAACGGGCTGGGAGCTGTACTACACCAGAAGTAACCTGCTGGCCTCTGCCCAGTGGCGTATGTGAGCTGAAGCTTAATGCCAAGCAAGCAAAACTACCTGGTTCACAAACTGAATTTCCTTGAACTCAAGTGGGTGGTAGTCGAGAAACTCCAGGACTACTTGTACAGAGTCTCCTTCGAGGTATGGACTGACAATAATCCGTTAATTTATATCCTAACCTCTGCTAAACTGGACGCCACTGCCACAGGTGTCTGGCGGCATTATCAAACTACCAATTCACCCTCAAGTACAAGCCTGGGCCCTTAAACATCAGAGTCAATGCTCTGTCCAGAAGACCTGAACTGGACAACGGTCCATGGGAAAAAATCCCTGTCACTGGAATTTGGGCCATGTGCTTGCCTGCTGCAAGAGTGGAGGACATGGTGGCGTTCTCGGAACTACGAGTAGGCAACTCACTGGGGTGTGAGTCCAAGGCACTCCCTACCGCCTACTGCTATCCAGAAGGCATGTCAGTCACCCAGGATACCATCATCACCTGGAAAGAAATAGTGATGTACCAGATGCGGGATCCGGTGGCTGGAGTTATACTCTGGTGGGGGAGGGAGAGATACAATAGTGTTATTTTTACTTATAGCTCATATCATACACATGGGAAGATAGCATCACAGCATATTAGCATTATATATATTAACCACTTAAAGCTTAAAGTAGTGGCTGAAGTTCCTTCTTCAATTTAAGGGGTTACATTAGTTAGCTAAGCAAGCACACAGGGCTGTATTTAATTGTATGCATGGTATCCAGTAAGATCTTATATTCCTGTAAATAAACAATAAGATGCTGATGAGAATCTAATGCAAAACAGTCAAAGGAAAATGTGCAGCAGAATCATTTAAAAGAACGGAGCAGTTGACAGCCTTGATGTGTTCCTATCGCATGCATTTACGTTTTTCTCCAGTCTGTGCTATTATCTTCTCAGCTCCTACATAATTTCTACTTCAATTGGATATAGTCTTTAGAAGTTTTCTAGTATTATCTTTATTTAATATGGGTGCTTCCCTGCTTGTCAAACACCAAAGTTGCCCCCATTTGAAGATTGAAGGTTGAAGAAGATTGTATTACTTCGAAAAGTATTTGCATTATTTTAGTCATTGTTTAATTCATTTTTTTCATCCTTGTTTGGCAGACTGATGAGAATTAACACCATGTTCATGTAGGAAACACATCCAGCAATACTCTAAGTTAATGTAATGTAATTCATGCATCTATTTCTTCTCTAAATAACCATCTCACAATCATTTTACAGTTGAACCTGTAAAAGAGACAGCCAGGAGATGTCAGTTGAAGAAGATTGTATTTTTTGCATGCGCAGAAATTCAATGACACATACATGCGTTCCATACAAGTGTATCGGTAATTCATAATTAATAAATAACATTCTCACAATTATTTTACAGGTGAAACTGCAAAAGAGCCAACCCGAAGAAGATGTTGGTTGAAGAAAATTATATATTTGGCAGAATATTTAATTATTTCACAAAGTCTTTGTTATTATCTCTAAACTGTCATTTACTGTAATCTAATAAAAAAAATGTCATAGTTTAAAAATACTTTTTAGTAATTTGAAGTTTTTGGAAAAATAAAGGATGGGTTATATTGAAATAAATGGTCTATCATATTATATGAAATGAACACGAATAAGGGATGGGTTACATCATTACTACAGAGTACTAAGACCAATGCTAATACAGGCACACCCCGCATTAACGTACGCAATGGGACCGGAGCAAGTATGTAAAGCGAAAATGTACTTAAAGTGAAGCACTACCTTTTCCCACTTATCGATGCATGTACTATACTGCAATCGTTATATACGTGCATAACTGATGTAAATAACGCATTTGTAACAGGCTCTATAGTCTCCCTGCTTGCGCACAGCTTTGGTACAGGTAGGTATTGCTGTTCAGGACGTGATGACAGGCGCATGCGTGAGCTGCCGTTTGCCTATTGGGCGATATGTACTTACTCACGAGTGTACTTAAAGTGAGTGTACTTAAAGCGGGGTATGCCTGTATTCAAATTTCTCTGGTCATGGTCATACTATATCTGTGTAAGGAATCCACTACTGGCTTTGACTATTGCCGTGCAGACCTGTGCAGTTGCAAGCTTCCTCTGGCAATCTATGGCACAGGTGCTGCCTCTCATTGCAGCTTCTGCCCTGTGCTACTTCATTGGAGGAATTCTCACACACCCTCCTCCTGTGATTGGATCTCCGCCCTTTATATTCTAGGCGTTGGCTCTGAACCAGCGCCGAGCATAACTATTCCTACCTCTATGTTACTGTCTCTGCCACAAACCACCCCAGGCCTCTCTCCTAGCGTTCTTACCTTCCAAGTTCCTGAGTATCCAGAGGCCTGGTCCTGGACGTCTGTGCTGAAGCGTTGTTGCCAGCACTGGCCTGCTGCTATCTCCTTGCAGTGGCCTACCCTGGACGTCTGTGCTGAAGCGTTGATGCCAGCACTGGTAACTGCTGCATTCCCTCCTAGCAGTAGCTACCCTTCCTGTCCTGTGGCCTGCCGCTATTCTCCTGTAGTGGCCTATCCTGGACGTCTGTGCTGAAGCGTTGATGCCAGCACTGGTACTGCTGCATTCCCTCCTAGCAGTGGCTACCCTTCCTTTCCTGCGGCCTGCTGCTATCTCCTTGCAGTGGCCTGCCCTGGACGTCTGTGCTGAAGCGTTGATGCCAGCACTGGCCTGCTGCTATTCTCCTGCAGTGGCCTACCCGGGACGTCTGTGCTGAAGCGTGTTGCCAGCACCGGTACCTGCTGCATTCCCTCCTAGCAGTGGCTACCCTTCCTTTCCTGCGGCTTGCTGCGATCCTCTTGCAGTGACCTGCCTTGGACTTCTGCGCTGAAGCGTTGGTTCTACCCGACGCTGCCCTGCGGTGAACTTCGGCCAGCCTGCTGTCTCCTCCTGCTGAGATCGGCGTCATGGGCCGAGGCCGCTCCTCGCGCAGAAGCCACCCCCGCGCTCACGCTCCTAAGCTGAAGCGGGGAAATCCTGACTACCTGTTGCCGAACTCCTGCTTCCATAACGACGATGCTGCCTTCTCCAATCCTGACCCTGCGATGTACGACTATGAACTGCGCACTCCGGATCAGTCTGCGTGGACTCAGGTCGGTGATTATATAACCCCACCTCAGCCCCGCGGTCCGGTCCCGGTTTGTGGCGAGCATCGGCGTAACAGTATGCTCGGCCCATTAAAACCGGACCGCGCCGTGGCGGGGGATGGCAATTTACCAACTGAAGTTATGTCCCGGCCTGCGTATCAGTCCCACTATGAAGGCCAGTATTTGTGTGAAGTAATACCCCTGATGGATGAATTGTTTACCTATGAAGGTTTAACCCCTTTGCAAAGACAATGCCGTTGTGATCTCTTTATTAAGGCTTACTGTATCCTGAACTTAAAACAGTCTCTAGCCAAATGTATTCGCTCCCCTGATTCCCCTTTAACCTGGGATAATGTGAACCCTATGGAACTGGCCGACGCCCAAGAGGCAATCTATGCCCTGGCCTCATCACTGGACATTCATCTAGTAGAACAGAGCGCCCTCCTCATGTTGGCTCAGTCTCAAGATACACTCCATGTATTTTCCTCAACACTAGACACTCACATAATAGAACAGGATCCCCTCCTTGCCAGCTATGCTGCTGCTTGGCAGATTCTCTGTGCTACCAGTCCTGTTACTAAACCTGTGGGGTTACCTCTCTCTCCTAAGAATGGTCAAACCATTTCTCTGTCGCTGCCCGCTAAGGAAGAAGCTGCCACGCTCCCTAATCCTGAGTTAACCTCCCTAAGTTCTGTCCCTGAGGTTATTTCGGTCTTAACCCCTGCTAGTCAGGCTTATGCGTTCCCCACTGTAAATCCCTGCAGTACCCAGGTCAGTGTGTCTTCCCTAGCACCAGAGAATGAATCCTGTTTGCCCTCTTTTCCTAAACCAAAAATTCTAAGCTCTGTTTCCGAGGTTTTTTCTGTATTAACCCCTGCTAGTCTGCTCTGTGAGGTTCCTACTGCTAACCCTAGTATTCCGCAGTCTAATGATAGGTCCCTAGGGCAAGAGGCAGAACCCCCTATGACCCCACTCTCGGAGACTAGCTTCTATTTCTCTGATTCTCAGGTACAGAGTAATTTAACCCTTGGGGTTTTTCCTATGTTAACCCCTGCAGGTCAGCCCTGTGAACCTTCCTTGGTAGATCCCTTTAGTTCGTCAGTCAGGGACACCTCCTTAGCCTCAGAGGATCAACCCCTTTTGTCCTCTGACTCGGCTAAAATTCTTGGGGCTATGCCCCCTGAACTTTCGGCAATAATACTGGCTCCAGTAAAAAGTATTCTGGAGCCGTTTGTTTCTCTAAACCTGTTCGCAGAATCCCTACTCCTAGGTATTTCACTCACCCCGTCTGCCACTCAGAGAGCTGAGACCCCTGCTTCTGAGCATAGACCCCTTTTCGTGGAATCTGTTGTCGTTTCTGAAGTCCCAGACACTCTTTCCCAAATACCCACTTCAGAGGCCAGCACAGTCGTGGTTGCCCCACTTGCACTGTCTGAGTTCTCCTTTTCCCAAATCCTAGGGTTTAAAGCGAACAGTACATATTATTCTCCTTTCCAAGTGACCCCTTCTGAGATCAGCGTATCTGCTGTTGCTCCCTCAGTACCATTAAAGTTAGGGCCCTTATTTTTGAATGATCAGGCTTTCAAGTTTGAGACTCCCTTTATCCCTGACTTTGTAAAACTGCAGTCCCTTCTCACTGTAGTTAAAAGTTCTCCAGCAGCCGCTGAGTTAAGCTTTGCCGCTGCCAAATCTTCTGTTATAGAAGCAACCTTGCCTAGCTTACTTCTGTCTGCCCTATCTGTGATGCCTATCACCTTTACTAAAATTTCTGTTTTGCAAGGTATTTCTCCTAGTAAATCTGTGATACCTGCCATTCCTTTAATCAGTTCCAAAACCCCTGTCACTAAGTCTCCCATGGAGTCTGATGCCCTCACTAGGGATTCTCAGGGACCCAATTCTGTAACAAGCATGATGTCCCTTGTGTCTGTTGGAGAGTTTACCCCAGTTTCTCTCACGGATCATGCCACAGCCTCCGGGATGATTAAAAATGACTTTAAGTCTGGGATGCCCATTCCTGTAATAATACTGTTTCACGCTGATTCGCCCACAGTATTCGGGGTATCCACTACTGACTGTATGTCTACTACCACGAACTCAGGGGTATCGCATTTGGAACGTTCCCTTTTTTCAGAAGATCCCGTCTTTAAAATGGACTTATTTTTCTCTGTGTCTTCCACAATACTTGGGGTACTTGCTATTGACTGTCCTGTCCCAAGACTAGGGTTACCTCTCAAAAAGGTGCCTGGAGCTACCGATGTTAAAGACCCTATGTTTAAAACGGTAACAATTTGCATTGCTTCTCCCACAGTATCATGTGAGACCTGGGTACCTGGGACCTCCACTCCGAAGCCAAGCTCTAGTTCTCTGTCTTCTTTCTCTGTGTTGGAGGCACCCAGCTTTAACCCCAAGACTTTTTTCCCTAAGGTTGATGCACCGCTTAACCGCCTGCCTTGTTTTTTGGATAAAATCTGTTTTCTCACCTTTCAAACAGACTCCTTACTCGCAGGTCTCTGTGCGGTGCCCAAAGTGCCCAATCTGTATGGCAATTGGCCTCTCCCTAAGACGAAGACACCCTTACTGGACCTCGTCGCTTTACCTGAAGCGTCCGTTCCTGTTCTCTATGGGTCCACTATGGGTATAGACATGCTTATTATGTCCTTCGCCAAGGCCACAATTTCGGATTTGATTCTCTCTAAAGATCACAAACCAAAGGAAGCGGTTCCTTCTTCAACTGCCAGTACCATGAGTTGCATACACACTGCTACAGACTCTCGCAAATTGCTTGGGATAGCAACCCTGCTTGGTATCAAAAGTACCGCTGCAATAGTGTGTAGTGAACCCTCCCGCCCCATTCCCTTGCTAACCACCACCCGGAATTCCTTGGAAGCTAAAGACTCTCGCAACTTCCTCCGTGCTGATTTCACCAAAGACATTGCCTTCTCTGAAGGTCCCTCTGCCATTTTTGTCCAACAATCTGTGTCCTGTGTCCCATACTCTTGGACTATTACTATGCACCGGACACCTGGCTACTGTCCTTCCGATGTTCCCATTCCGGAGCCCTCAGGTCCCATTGTCCATGTACCAAGAACTGCAGTACCACCGCTGTCTTTCATGGCACTCGCCAATGTACATCTGGATTGTGGACCTAATTCTCGCCGGAGACACTTCAGGAACAACTCAATGTCTCCCAGACCTATGAATGGTCCTGTTCACCCAGGCTTCTCACCCAGTGGTGGGGGTACTGTAAGGAATCCCAACAAACTATGGGCTTTCAACGCCACCTCTCGCCTAAGGAGGTTTAGGAACAATTCCATGTCCCCCAAATCTGTGATGGATCTTGTTCGTCCGGAGGTCTCACCTGAAGGGGGGGGTACTGTAAGGAATCCACTACTGGCTTTGACTATTGCCGTGCAGACCTGTGCAGTTGCAAGCTTCCTCTGGCAATCTATGGCACAGGTGCTGCCTCTCATTGCAGCTTCTGCCCTGTGCTACTTCATTGGAGGAATTCTCACACACCCTCCTCCTGTGATTGGATCTCCGCCCTTTATATTCTAGGCGTTGGCTCTGAACCAGCGCCGAGCATAACTATTCCTACCTCTATGTTACTGTCTCTGCCACAAACCACCCCAGGCCTCTCTCCTAGCGTTCTTACCTTCCAAGTTCCTGAGTATCCAGAGGCCTCTAGCGTTCTTACCTTCCAAGTTCCTGAGTATCCAGAGGCCTGGTCCTGGACGTCTGTGCTGAAGCGTTGTTGCCAGCACTGGCCTGCTGCTATCTCCTTGCAGTGGCCTACCCTGGACGTCTGTGCTGAAGCGTTGATGCCAGCACTGGTAACTGCTGCATTCCCTCCTAGCAGTAGCTACCCTTCCTGTCCTGTGGCCTGCCGCTATTCTCCTGTAGTGGCCTATCCTGGACGTCTGTGCTGAAGCGTTGATGCCAGCACTGGTACTGCTGCATTCCCTCCTAGCAGTGGCTACCCTTCCTTTCCTGCGGCCTGCTGCTATCTCCTTGCAGTGGCCTGCCCTGGACGTCTGTGCTGAAGCGTTGATGCCAGCACTGGCCTGCTGCTATTCTCCTGCAGTGGCCTACCCGGGACGTCTGTGCTGAAGCGTGTTGCCAGCACCGGTACCTGCTGCATTCCCTCCTAGCAGTGGCTACCCTTCCTTTCCTGCGGCTTGCTGCGATCCTCTTGCAGTGACCTGCCTTGGACTTCTGCGCTGAAGCGTTGGTTCTACCCGACGCTGCCCTGCGGTGAACTTCGGCCAGCCTGCTGTCTCCTCCTGCTGAGATCGGCGTCATGGGCCGAGGCCGCTCCTCGCGCAGAAGCCACCCCCGCGCTCACGCTCCTAAGCTGAAGCGGGGAAATCCTGACTACCTGTTGCCGAACTCCTGCTTCCATAACGACGATGCTGCCTTCTCCAATCCTGACCCTGCGATGTACGACTATGAACTGCGCACTCCGGATCAGTCTGCGTGGACTCAGGTCGGTGATTATATAACCCCACCTCAGCCCCGCGGTCCGGTCCCGGTTTGTGGCGAGCATCGGCGTAACAATCTGTACTGTATCTACTATATATTTGTGAAATCACTGTATGTCTGCGTCCCAAGGGTCAATCGCATTGGACCTTGGGCCTGTCACTCCTGCTCAGGCCATGCCCGCCCCCGCACACCTCTCATTGGCCTACGTCCAACACCAATGCCACACTGTCCCACCCCTCACTGACTCTCATTGGCCTGCGTCCAATGCCCGCCCCCGCACACCTCTCATTGGCCTGCGTCCCACCCCTCACTGACTCTCATTGGCCTGCGTCCAATGCCCGCCCCCGCACAACTCTCATTGGCCTGCGTCCCACCCCTCACTGACTCTCATTGGCCTGCGTCCAATGCCCGCCCCCGCACACCTCTCATTGGCCTGCGTCCAACACCAATGCCCTAATACTTCCACACTGTCCCACCCCTCACGCTTTGCTTTTGCAACACCTAATCCTCTAATCCTCAACCTGCTCTGGGGCCACGCTTCACAGCTATCAAAACCTTCACGTCTGCTACCACAGACTGCCGAATCAGGTACAGCAGTGTTTCCCAAACTGTCCGCCGCGGCGCCCTGGTGCGCCGCGGCTTGGCAGGAGGGGCGCCTCGTTCAGGGCCGCCAGCAGCGGGTAACAATGCCTGCCCGGCATTGCAACTGCAGAGCCACCAGACAGCACCAAGGTGTGTGTGTGTGTGTGTGTGTGTGTGTGTGTGTGTGTGTGTGTGTGTGTGTGTGTGTGTAAAACGGCAGGGTGTGTGTGTGTGTGTGTGTGTGTGTGTGTGTGTGTGTGTGTGTGTGTGTGTGTGTGTGTGTGTGTGTGTGTGTGTGTGTGTGTGTGTGTGTGAAAAACGGGCTGCAGGGTGTGTGTGTGTGTGTGTGTGTGTGTGTGTGTGTGTGTGTGTGTGTGTGTGTGTGTGTGTGTGTGTGTGTGTGTGTGTGTGTGAGAAAAACGGGCTGCAGGGGTGTGTGTGTGTGTGTGTGTGTGTGTGTGAGAAAAACGGGCTGCAGGGTGTGTGTGTGTGTGTATATATGTGTGGTGTGTGTGTATATATGTGTGGTGTGTGTGTGTGTATATATGTATATATGTGTGTGTATGTGTGGTGTGTATATATATATATATATATATATAATGTGTGGTGTGTATATCTACTATATATTTCTGAAATGTCTGTATGTTTGTCTGCATGCCCTGGGTCCCTAGGGCCAATCGCATTGCACCTTTGGCCTGTCACTCCACCTCAACACTGTCCCACCCCTCACCACACTGTCCCACCCCTCACTGACTCTCATTGGCCTTCGGCCAACACCACTGCCACACTGTCCCACCCCTCACCCCACTGTCCCACCCCTCACCCCACTGTCCCACCCCTCACTGACTCTCATTGGCCTTTGGCCAACACCACTGCCACACTGTCCCACCCCTCACCCCACTGTCCCACCCCTCACTGACTCTCATTGGCCTTTGGCCAACACCACTGCCACATTGTCCCACCCCTCAGTGACCTTTGGGAATGCTTCTAAGCACCTAACACTCACCGCACTGCCTCTTACAAACACCCCCCTCCACCACCACCCCCCCAACCTCATGCACCCCCCTCCACCACCACCCCCCTCAACCTCATGCACCCCCCTCCACCTCACCCCCCCCCCAACCTCATGCACACTACAAACGCACGCCACAGCTCTCCCGCTACTGCAGCCCATCACCAACCCCCCTCACCCAAACATACAACGCACGATGCTCCATCACACCCCCCCCCTCACCCCGAACATCCCCGGAGCACACCCAAAACTACCCCACCCCCCCTCACCCATACATCCACCCACGATGCTCCTCCGGAGCCCCTCACCCCCCCCCCACCATCCACCGCACGATGCTGCTCCGGAGCCCCTCACCCCCCCCCCCCACTCACCCGAACATCCACCGCACGATGCTGCTCCGGAGCCCCTCACCCCCCTCCTCACCCTCTGTCCGCCCCCCCCCCTTTCCTGGCCGCTGGCCCGCAACAACGGGACTACCCCCTATCACCACACCGTGGGACCTCAACATCACCCGCTGTCCCGGAGCACCCTCTCCCCCGGTGCTCCCCCCCCCCCCCAGAGCACCCTCTCTCCCGGTGCTCACCCGCTCCCCCGGTGCTCCCCCCCTCCCC
Source organism: Ascaphus truei (assembly GCF_040206685.1). NCBI lineage: Eukaryota > Metazoa > Chordata > Amphibia > Anura > Ascaphidae > Ascaphus > Ascaphus truei. Next base: position 22,966,272 of record NC_134485.1, read on the forward strand.
CCCCCCCCCCCAGAGCACCCTCTCTCCCGGTGCTCACCCTCTCTCCCGGTGCTCCCCCCCCCCAGAGCACGCTGTCGCCGCTCTCACCTTCAGGCCTAGAGGCCGCGCCCCCAGCTCCCCATCCCCGCGCGCGCTGCTCCGGCTCTCAGGCCTAGCTGTCTCTGTCGGGAGCTGCACGGGCCGCGGCCCACAGACCCCCTCACCTGAGCGTCTCAGCTCCGCATCGCCGGGGGGAACCGCCGAGGAACCCGAGGAGGAGCGCGGCCCGGTGCGAGGTAAGTAACCGCACGGGAAGAGATCTTTCACCCCCGGCCCGGCCCTTCACCCCACCCGGCGCTTCACCCCACCCGTCCTGGCGCTTCACCCGGCCCGGCGCTTCACCCGGGCCGGCGCTTCACCCCCCCCCCGCCCTGGCCCTTCACCCCCCCCCCCTGGCCCTTCACCCGCCCTGGCCCTTCACCCGGCCCTGCCCTTCACCCCCCCCCTGCCCTTCACCCCCCCCCCCGGCCCTTCACCCCCCCCCCCGGCCCTGCCCTTCACCCCCCCCCGGCCCTGCCCTTCACCCCCCCCCGGCCCTGCCCTTCACCCCCCCCCCCCCCGGCCCTGCCCTTCACCCCCCCCCCCCCCGGCCCTGCCCTTCACCCCCCCCGGCCCTGCCCTTCACCCCCCCCCCCCGGCCCTGCCCTTCACCCGGCCCTGCCCTTCACCCCCCCCCCCGTCCCTGCCCTTCACCCCCCCCCCTCCCCGGCCCTGCCCTTCACCCCCCCCCCCGGCCCTGCCCTTCACCCCCCCCCGGCCCTGCCCTTCACCCCCCCCCCGGCCCTTCACCCCCCCCCCCCCCCGGCCCTGCCCTTCACCCCCACCCCCCCGGCCCTGCCCTTCACCCCCCCCCCCTCCGGCCCTGCCCTTCACCCCCCCCCCCCCCGGCCCTGCCCTTCACCCCCCCCTGGCCCTGCCCTTCCCCCCCCCCCCGGCCCTGCCCTTCAACCCCCCCCCCCCCGTCCCTGCCCTTCACCCCCCCCCCCCGGCCCTGCCCTTCACCCCCCCCCCCCGGCCCTTCACCCCCCCCCCCCGGCCCTGCCCTTCACCCCCACCCCCCGGCCCTGCCCTTCACCCCCCCCCGGCCCTGCCCTTCCCCCCCCCCCCCCGGCCCTGCCCTTCAACCCCCCCCCCCCCCCGGCCCCTGCCCCTTCACCCCCCCCCCTCCGGCCCTGCCCTTCACCCCCCCCCCGGCCCTGCCCTTCACCCCCCCCCCCCCCCGCCCTACCCTTCACCCCCCCCCCGGCCCTGCCCTTCACCCTCCCCCCCCCCCACCCGGCCCTGCCTTTCACCCCCCCCGGCCCTGCCCTTCGCCCCCGGCCCTGCCCTTCGCCCCCGGCCCTGCCCTTCGCCCCCCCCCCCCGGCCCTGCCCTTCACCCCCCCCATCCCTGCCCTTCACCCCTGCCCTTCGCTCCCGCCCTTCGCCCCCACCCTCCCTGCCCTTCGCTCCCACCCTCCCTGCCCTTCGCTCCCTGCCCTTCGCCCCCACCCTCCCTGCCCTTCACCCCCACCCTCCCTGCCCTTCGCCCCCACCCTCCCTGCCCTTCACCCCCACCCTCCCTGCCCCACACACGTACACACACGTACACACACGTATACACACGTACACACACACGTATATACACACACACGTAGGCACATGTATACACACACATGTAGACACACACGCGTAGACACACGCAGGCACACGTAGACACGCAGGCACACGTAGACACGCAGGCACACGTAGACACGCAGGCACACGTAGACACGCAGGCACACGTAGGCACGCAGGCACACGTAGGCACGCAGGCACACGCAGGCACGCAGGCACACGCAGGCACACGTAGACACGCAGGCACACGTAGACACGCAGACACACGCAGACACGTACACACACGTGCACGTGTACACACACGCACGTGTACACACACACACGTGTACACACACACATGTGTACACACACGTGTACACACACGTGTACACACACACACACGTGTACACACACACACACACACGTGTACACACACACACACGTGTACACACACACACGTGTACACACACACACACACGTGTACACACACACACACACACACACGTGTACACACACACACACGTGTACACACACACACACGTGTACACACACACACGTGTACACACACACGTGTACACACACACACGTGTACACACACACACGTGTACACACACACACGCGTACACACACACGTGTACACACACACACGTGTACACACACGTGTACACACACACACACACGTGTACACACACACGTGTACACACACACACACGTGTACACACACACACACGTGTACACACACACACACGTGTATACACACACACACGTGTATACACACACACACACGTGTATACACACACACACGTGTATACACACACACACACGTGTATACACACACACACACGTGTATACACACACACACACGTGTATACACACACACACACGTGTATACACACACACATGTGTATACACACACACACACGTGTATACACACACACACACGTGTACACACACACACGTGTATACACACACACGTGTATACACACACACACGTGTATACACACACGTGTATACACACACACACGTGTATACACACACGTGTACACACACACACACGTGTATACACACACACACGTGTATACACACACACACGTGTATACACACACACACGTGTACACACACACGTGTATACACACACACACACGTGTATACACACACACACGTGTATACACACACACACGTGTATACACACACACGTGTATACACACACACACGTGTATACACACACGTGTATACACACACACACGTGTATACACACACACACGTGTATACACACACACGTACACATACACAATGTATACAAACAAACATGTATACACACACACACACAAACATGTATACACACATGTATACACACACGTGTACACACACACACACACACGTGTACACACACACACACGTGTACACACACACACGTGTACACACACACACACACGTGTACACACACACACACACACACACACGTGTACACACACACACACACACGTGTACACACACACACGTGTACACACACACACGTGTACACACACACGTGTACACACACACACGTGTACACACACACACGTGTACACACACACACGCGTACACACACACGTGTACACACACACACGTGTACACACACGTGTACACACACACACACGTGTACACACACACGTGTACACACACACACACGTGTACACACACACACACGTGTACACACACACACACGTGTATACACACACACACGTGTATACACACACACACACGTGTATACACACACACACGTGTATACACACACACACACGTGTATACACACACACACACGTGTATACACACACACACACGTGTATACACACACACACACGTGTATACACACACACATGTGTATACACACACACACACGTGTATACACACACACACACGTGTACACACACACACGTGTATACACACACACGTGTATACACACACACACGTGTATACACACACGTGTATACACACACACACGTGTATACACACACGTGTACACACACACACACGTGTATACACACACACACGTGTATACACACACACACGTGTATACACACACACACGTGTACACACACACGTGTATACACACACACACACGTGTATACACACACACACGTGTATACACACACACACGTGTATACACACACACGTGTATACACACACACACGTGTATACACACACGTGTATACACACACACACGTGTATACACACACACACGTGTATACACACACACGTACACATACACAATGTATACAAACAAACATGTATACACACACACACACAAACATGTATACACACATGTATACACACACGTGTGTATATATACACACACACACGTATACACACACATACACTATCCCCAGCACCACCACATCAGCACACCGGTATCCCATGCCCCCCCCCCCCAGCACACTGGCATTCTCGGCTCCCCACCATTCCCAGCCCCCATCAACACCATCAGCACCCACACATTGGCACCTTCGCACCTCCCCATCGGCACACCCACATCCGCACCCCCACATCAGCAACAAACCCTCCCAAATCAGCACACCGATACAATCACCATCAGTACAGCCACAGCAGCAGTACCACCGCACACTGCCATGGGCCGCGTGGACCACTCCCCACCCAAATGCCACCCCCACACCACAAACATCCCGGGCAACGCCGGGGCTCTCAGCTAGTATATCATAAAGCTGATTATATGAAAAAACAACAGCTGTTATTTAACTCATCAGCATTCATGTTACGTTAGCACAACTTTTTGCATTAGCTTCAAATAACATGTCGCTAAGCATGCCTTAACTAACCACCCAGAACCTGAAATATGAGTCTTACTAGTAAATAGAGATTTCCACTGCTGCAATCGCAGCTTGCTGAATAAGGACCATCGTCTCACAAAAAATGTTTTGAGACCGAAAAACTTTGTCGAGGCCCATCTGTTTTTTTAAGGACTTCCACATTGTTTCTTTAAAGGTATCTTGGATCTTCTTATTTTTCGAACATCTCTACGTGTTATCTCTTATTTTTGCAGAATGTTGGCACTTTCGCAGTTCTTTGTGCTATGAAACATCAGTTAATTGCTGTGAAATGCTGTGTCCATTATTTCAATAAGCCAACATACTGTATGTTCTGCTGGAACTAATCACTATAAAATACTCCCTACCTACAGTAGAGCAATGGTCCCTATTTAATATGTTGTACAGATATCTTGCCAGTGGGGGTTAAGAGTTCAGTGGCATTGAAACAAAGGAAAATAAAATCGTCTCTAGCATTAAGATGGGCTTCACAGCACATTGAATAGAGGCATACTGTAGGAGGTTACTTATGACAGCATGTCTTGCAGCAGAGAATCGGTGCAAACTCAACAGCATATTTACCAATGCAAACATTTCCAATTAACTTTGAAAGTAGTATTGTAGATTTGATATTTGACCCACAAATGGATTTTGATTCCAATTTCCGGTAACCGGATGACTGTGGAAATAAAAGAAAAATCTATGTCAAATGTGGGTCGTATATTAATGTAATATTGTTGGCAATAATAAGATCTCACAAGGGGAAAAATGAATTAGGGGGTTCACCAACCACTACCTGTATAGACAAGATGTGAAAAAAATAAACACAGCAAACTGGGAACAGAAAACTATTTCTGAATGCAGATCTTAAATCTGCAGATCTAAGGATTTCAGACACTGTTCATACAAAAATGTTGAAAACTTGGATTTGTCATCATGTTTAAGCCATTACAGGGTTTGAGAGGTCAGTTCAATTGAATAAATCAATTGTAAATAGACAGAAAATGCTGCATGTGTGTAAAAACCTGCTAAAAAAGGCATCTCCAATATTCACACTTCTGCTAGAAAGCACTTATGTTGCCAATACAATCACAAACGATTATTTGGGATCTTTAAGTGTTGACACTTTCAAAACCCCTGCGCATCATACAAAAAATAATAATAATATATATATATATATATATTATTATTTTTTTTTACAAATATAGACTGCGCTTGAGTATCTGTTGCCAACAATACCAAATTGATGGTGGAATATAGTATGAAATAACCTTATGTAGTGTGTCAATAAATCATAGAAACTCCACTAAATATGAAACAATGATGACCAAGCATAAGAAGATAATAATATAAAAAATGTGCTGTGGATGCCTATTATAATCAAAAGAAAAAAGAAAAAATATACAAAACTTATAAAAATGTGTCCTTATGAGTCCATGGAAATGATGATCCAATACAGAAAAAACGCACTATACAGGAAACACTTTTTTATTTATATATATATATATATATATATATATCTCCCCTGGATCAGAAATACAGCGCTGAAGTAATTTCCAAACTGATAGAATATACTCTCACACACAACTACTTCAACTTAGGAAATGCACATACAACTAATTGGGACTGCAATCGTTCAGACAGGAGGGATACAAGCCAAAGACTATTGCCAAAACTATTACATCACATACAACCCTACCCTAGAGGGAATAAGAAAAATAATCAAAGACCTGCAACCCATGCTGGCAGAGGATGTTTCATTAAAAGAAATCTTCCCCAAACCTCCCATTCTTGCGTTCCGCCAACCACCGAGCTTCAAACAAACCTATTAAGTTAGGAAGTCCTCCTCCTCCTAAATATATTAACCCTTCTAATTAGACTGATGGTGTTTTTGTTAACATGTAAGGTGACACTATGTGATTAAAGCCCTTGTTGCGTGTTGCTAATATGTTCTAAAACTCATACTCTAAGAGGAAAAATGATTTGTCCTACATACTTGGAATCACAAGGACAGGTCAAAAGATGTGCAACATTTGTCCATTTCCTGGAACATTTGTCTTGGCAGGTTTGTCTCAGCACATTTTTCGGCTGCGCGGAGCTAACCCATGAATGCATCGCGGCTGGGAAAAGGGAGTTTTAGCATTGGTTGCAATACTCTTCAGAAATGATAGTAGGCGCTAGTGTGTCTTCAAAATCTTAAAAATCTACATACGCTGTAACCCGTCCCTTATTCATTTTGTTCATTTTGTAGTTTATGATATGATATGTAATAGTATTAAAATGCAACCAACCACTTATTCCACTAAAAACTTCAGATGACTAAAAAGTCCTCCTGGTGTAATCCTTCTGTGCCATCCTACTTTTTACCCCCCTGCTAGATATTTATCCAGATAATATCCCTTAGTCAGCTCTTGCTATCACTAATTCTATTACCAGATAAGGTCCTACAGCTTCAAACTGATTTCATATCTGATAAGGAACTGCTCACACCTCCATACAGAGAATAACCTAATATGGTATGACTTCTGGATAGATCTCAGAACTCCTTTTTAATCCAACCTAATGTCATCATCTCTTCTGGTTACATCACCTCTAACCACAGTTGTTTATAGACAAACGTTACCCACAGGGCTTCACTACAGCGAACTCAGCACAGCTGCACTCCCAGTATAACTAAAATACTATTCCAGTGTAACTGAATAGATCAGAAGATACCAATTTCAATATTAGAATATCATATGCAATATAATATGTATGGAAAAAAATGAACCATTGCAAATCAGACAATATCATACTGTATACAGTACTTGGCCTTTTGTCTTCTTACCGGATTCATACATACTACAATATAATATTACTGAACTGGATTTCTTATAGACACTATGACTTCCAAGGGGTTAATGCACAGGTCTAGCTATTTTTTTGGCCTAGTCCAAAATATTCACTTGAGCTTCCTATATTGCAAAGGCAATTGTAATCTCTCACGAACAGGGTACTTATTACCTTTTGTATCTGTTCGTGCATGTTTGTCCTTATTTGTACTGTATTTACAAGTACATGTATGTAACACTGTTTATGTAATTATCATATCTCTGTACCCCCATTACACAGCGCTGCGGAACATGTTGGCACGTCACAAATAAACAATAACAATAATAATAATATAGGAAGCCAAAGTGGACCACTTCAGAACCCTGGAAAAGGCCCAACCAAATTCTGCTGCCCCGCATTAGGTACTGCACCCCTATAACCCCAGGTATAACCATGGCCTAAAATAACATAGCATTAAGCCCTGTGTTAACTGGAACGGGATGCTATGGTTATGCGTTGAGGTGGTCCACACCTCTTTTACATATCATTAACACTAACGGCCTTTAAAATTAACTGCAGGTTGTATTAGCATTGAAACAGCACTTAATATAACAGACCTAGAGGCGATCCCAGACCGCTTCCGCAAACTAAGATAAAGCTATGTAAAATATCACAAACTGTTGTTCCTCCGCTATGCTGTTCCCCCCTCCTCCTTTTTTTTTTGTGTATCCACCCCCCATCCCTCCCAACACCCACTCTCTAATGTTTTACTTCTGTAAATCTCTTATTGGAAAAACAATAAAAATGTAAGTTGAAAAAAAAAACCAGCACTTAATTCCATCATGAGGCCGCGTTTATAGTGGGCGCGCGACAGAGCGCATGGCGTCGCGGGCACTTGTCAGCCGAGAAATTTATGCTCATAGTGTTTGAGTGCCGGAGATGTATGGACGCATCACAAGGCTGGTTTGCCCTCGTTGGCTGAACCGCTCACGTGACACACAAAAAAAATCTAACTCTGTAGCTTGAAAATTCTGCCGTGTGCTCGTTCTGCACTGCGCCTGCACACACTATGGCTGCCCTCAATTGACTTCCGCAGATTTTTTTTCTCACAGTGCGGGATTTTGCACCCGTGATTGCGGTTACCATAAATGCAGCCTTAGGGAGCTTTGAAGATCCCCGTTAGCACTTACCAAGATAACTGAAGTTTGCTTACACTAGTTTTCTCACACAATTAATGGCGTTAAAAGAGCGAAAGTGCATCTGTGTTATCAGGAAAGGTTGGGAGGTGTCAGGAATATTATGTATATTTCTTAGAGTGTTTGGATTGCAAGATTATAATGTTTAGCATAACTCCGCCCTTTGTTTTCAGTTTAGGAACATATTTTCATGTTTGCAAATAGTTCTAAAAGCGAAAGTAACATTTTATCTCAGCTATGGTAACATTTATTGAATAAAAAAACAACAACGCATTATACCTAAATGATAATATTTATAAGATTTGGTAAAAAAAAAACTGTTTTTACTTTTATGTAATCATCATAAGGTATAAAAATAAAAACAAACACTGCCCATGAAATAAAAACTATAAACTTACTAGGGAACAATCTAGAAAAATAATCAGAAAACATTCATCAATTAAGAATGACGTTAGGATTTACGAATCAAGGCCGACATTCAACATAAAAAATTATTATATATTACTATATCACTGTCCATGTGAGGCAATTTAAATAACTTAGTCAAAATAGCTTAATAAATAAGTATTTATCAAACCTTATTTAGAAAGAGTGTGTTTAATTTTGCATTTACTTAGTCATACTTGTTTAGTTTGCACACAGATCACGGCTTTGAAATTAGTCTCTTGCAGAAATCTCAGCTTCCCACGATGGAAGAAGAGGCGTCTGCAAACCTGCTGCAAACTTTAAGTTAATGAAACAAAAAACATACCTTAATAATATTTTTATGATGGTCCTACAAAAGGTACAGTGTCCTGCTGTTCAAAGAATACATTACTGAAAATTACCTCTCTGATGTCAGTCCCTATTTATCTGGCCTGCCAGAATTTTGTGATGTTAATGCATTTTACCTTAGTTGTTTTCAGCACTTTTGTGGCTAAGAGCATCTTAGTATAAATATACAATGGCACTATATACATTTAGATTTTATAATACTCAGAAAAAAATATTATTGTCTTTGTAGAATATAATAGACATTTGTTTTTTCCATATGATTGAGCATGCTTCTTGGAATACATCATGATTTTGATACAGTTGCTGGGATACGTCACTAGGTGAAAAATCCTAACGGACCAAGTCTGCATAAAACCATTCATGTACAAACTCATTCTTGCTTAAGCTTTACAAATAAGTATTTGATTGTTCATTTTCGATTGTACTAGCTGTTTGTCTAACATTTGTACACAGTGTCCATGCACCGAAACCTACAGTACATGCTGTTCTGTATCAAGCAGGGGGAAAAAATCTCTCAAACTATCATGAGGAATATTAACCAATTCACAAAAGGTCAAGCAATGTGTTCTGTATGTATGTATGTATGTATGTATTGTATTGTATGTCTTTATTTATATAGCGCCATTAATGTACATAGCGCCTCACAGTAGTAATACATGTGGAAATCAAATAAATAACAGATAATATAAATAACAGATCATGGGAATAAGTGCTTCAGACATAAAAGTAACATTAATGAATAGGAGTCCTTGCCCCGAGGAGCTTACAGTCTAATTGGTAGGTTGGGAGAACGTACAGAGACAGTAGGAGGGAGTTCTGGTAAGTGCGTCTGCAGGGGGCCAAGCTTTATGTATCATGTGTTCAGTATTATCCACAGTGCTATTCATATGCTTCTTTAAGCAAGTGTGTCTTAAGGTGGGTCTTAAAGGTGGATAGAGAGAGTTCTAGTCGGGTACTGAGGGGAAGGGCATTCCAGAGGTGTGGGGCAGTCAGCGAAAGAGGTTTAAGGCGGGAGAGGGCTTTAGATACAAAGGGGGTAGAAAGAAAACATCCTTGAGAAGAACGCAAGAGTCTGGATGGTGCATAACGAGAAATTAGGGCAGAGATGTAAGGAGGGGCAGAAGAGTGTAAAGCTTTAAAAGTGAGGAGAAGAATGGAGTGTGAGATGCGGGATTTGATCGGAAGCCAGGAGAGGGATTTCAGCAGGGGAGACACTGAGCCAGATTTAGGAAAGAGTAGAGTGATTCTGGCAGCAGCGTTAAGGATAGATTGTAGGGGAGACAGGTGAGAGGCGGGAAGGCCGGACAGCTGGAGGTTACAGTAATCAAGACGGGAGAGAATGAGGGCCTGAGTCAGAGTTTTAGCAGTCGAGCAATAGAGGAAAGGGCGTATCTTTGTTATATTGCGGAGGAAAAAGCGACAAGTTTTAGAAATGTTTTGAATGTGAGGGGCGAATGTGAGAGAGGAGTCGAGTGTGACCCCTAGGCAGCGTGCTTAGGCTACTGGGTGAATGATCGTAGTTCCAACAGTAATGTGGAAGGAGGTAGTAGGGCCAGGTTTGGGAGGAAGTATGAGGAGCTCTGTTTTAGCAAGTATGAGGAGCTCTGTTTAAGGCGACGGAGGGCCATCCAGGAGGATATAGCAGAGAGACATTCCGAAACTTTGGTTTGTACAGCAGGTGTAAGGTCGGGTGTTGAAAAGTACATTTGTGTGTCGTCAGCATAGAGGTGATATTTAAACCCAAAAGATGTTATTAGGTCACCCAGAGAGAGTGTGTACAGAATAAAGAGAAGAGGTCCCAGGACAGAGCCCTGGGGTACCCCCACAGAGAGATAAATAGAGGAGGAGGTGTTAGCAGAAGAGACACTGAAAGTACGATGGGATAGGTAGGAAGAGATCCAGGATAGAGCTTTGTTCGGAATACCAAGAGTATGGAGAATGTGAAGGAGAAGAGGGTGGTCCACGGTGTCAAATGCTGCAGAGAGGTTGAGTAATATGAGCAGAGTGTAATGACCTCTGTCTTTGGCAGCATGGAGGTCGTCAGTTATTTTAGTGAGGGCTGTTTCCGTGGAGTGAGCAGTGCGGAAGTCAGATTGTAGAGGGTCTAGGAGAGAATAAGTATTGAGAAAATGGAGCAAGCGAGAGAATACAAGACGTTCAAGGAGTTTAGAGGCAAAAGGCAGGAGGGAGACAGGTCGATAGTTAGAAAGACAGGTAGGGTCAAGCTTGCTGTTTTTGAGTAATGGTATAACTGTTGCATGTTTGAAGGAGGATGGAAAGGTGCCAGAGCAGAGGGAGGTGTTAAGAATGTGTGTGAGTGTAGGGGTTATAGTAGGACCAAGAGGTTTTAGGAGATGGGAGGGAATGGGGTCAAGAGAGCAAGTGGTAGAGGGAGAAAAGGCGATCAACAGCGACATCCTATGTATGTATGTATGTATGTATGTAAGTATGTATCTATGTATGTCTTTATATAGTGCCATTAATGTACATAGCGCTTCTCAGCAGTAATACACGTGACAATCATATAAATAACACATAATATTAACAACACATAAATTGGAGAATTGCTTCAGACATAAAAGTAACATTTAGGAAAAGGAGTCCCTGCTATGAAGAGCTTACAGCCTAATTTGTTGGTAGGAAGGCGTTCTGCTAAGTGCGTCTGCAAGGGGCCAAGGTTAATGTATGAGTTGTTAATTATCAGCCATTGAGCTACTCATAAGCAGGTGTGTTTTGAGGTGGGTCTTAAATGTGGATAGAGATGGGGCTTGTTGGATACTGAGGGGAAGGACAGAGGTATGGGGCAGTCAGTGAGAAGGGTTTAAGGCTTTAGATACAAAATGGGTAGAGAGAAGACAACCTTGAGCAGAACGCACGAGTCGGGATGGTGTATAACGAGAAATTAGGGCTGAGATGTAACAGGTAACAGTAGTCGAGACGGGAGAGAATGAGGGTCTGTGTCAGAGTTTTTGCAGTCGAGCAACAGAGGAAAGGGCGTATCTTGGTAATATTGCAGAGGAAAAAATTACATTTTATTGCTACCTGTTGAATGTGAGAACAGACTGTGAGAGAGGAGTCGAGTGTGACCCCTAGGCAGCGTGCCTGGGCTACTGGGTGAATGATAGTACTTCCAACAGTAATGTGGAAGGAGGAAATAGGGCCAGGTTTGGGAGGAAGTATGAGGAGCTCTGTTTTTGCCATGTTAAGTTTAAGGCGCTGGAGGGCCACCCAGGATGATATAGCAAAGAGGCATTAAGAAACTTTAGTCTGTACAGCAGGTGTAAGGTCAGGAGTAGAAAAGTACATTTGTGTGTCATCAGCATAGAGGTGATATTTGAACCCAAGGGATTTTATTAGGTCACCTAGAGAGAGTGTGTAAAGAAAAAAGAGAAGCGGTCCCAGGACAGAGCCCTGGGTACCCCCACAGAGAGATCGATAGAGGAGGAACTCTGAAAGTAAAATGGGAGAGGTAAGAGGAGATCCAGGATAGAGCTTTGTTACGATGCCAAGAGTATGGAGAATATGAAGGAGAAGAGGGTGGTCCACGGTGTCAAATGCTGCACAGAGGTCAAATAATATGAGCATTTTAATTACCTCTGTCTTTGGCAGCATGGAGGTCATCAGTTATTTTAGTGAGGGCTGTTTCAGTCAGTGAGCAGTGCAGAAGTCCGATAGTAGGGGGTGTAGGAGAGAATAGGTGTTGAGAAAATGGAGCAACTGAGAGAATACAAGACATTCAAGGAGTTTAGAGGCAAAAGACATGAGGGAGACAGACCTATAGTTAGAAAGACAGGTAGGGTCAAGCTTGCTGTTTTTGAGTAATGGTATATTTGAAGGAAGAGGGAAAGGTACCAGAGTAGAGGAGGAGTTAAAAATGTGAGTGCACGTAGGGATTATAGTAGGAGTAAGAGGCTTTAGGAGATGGGATGGAATGGGGTCAAGAGGACAGGTTGTAGAGGTAGAATAGGAGATCAGCAATGACACATCCTCCTCTGTGACAGCTGATTAAGAGTCAAGGAATGCAGGAGGAGAGTTAGAAAGAGGTGTAGGATTGGAGGAGGATACACCTTTTCCTTGAAATAATTGGCAAAGTCCTGAGGAGAGATGGAGGAATAAGTACAGACAGCAGAGGGTGTTCTGAGTAGGGAGTCAAAACATGGAAGAGTCAGCATGATTAGACATGTGCGTGTTGATTAGTGAAGCAAATTATGTTTGTTTAGCTTGAGAGAGGGCAGAATTGAAACAGGATAGCATAAATTTGTAGTGAAGGAAGTCTGACAGAGGCATTCAGAGGAACGAGTGCAGGAACGCAGCATGCACGTGTGGGAATTTAGCCAGGGTCTGGGGTTCAAAGGGTGAGAATGGCAGAAAGAAAGTGGGGCATGTACAGTAGATCAAGAGAGGAGGATCGGGCACAGTTGTAGTTCATGACCAGGTTTTCAGGGGCTGGAGCAGAGCTGAGAGAGGAGACGGAGGAGAGTAAAGTGGATTCAAAAGCTGGTAGGTTAATAGAGCACAGGTCGCTACAAAGATGAGGGGTAGGTGGAGGTGGAGAAAGGGAGAAGTGAGGGAGAGAACATTAGATGAGGTGATGGTCAGAGAGAGGAAAAGGAAAATAGAGAAATCGGAGAGAAAAAGTTTTTAGTGAAAACCATGTCTTGGTAATGACCATCCTTGTGGCTGCTGGCTGTAGTCCACTGTTGAAGGCCAAAAGAGGTTATAGAGAGAAAGCGTAAGAGTGGATGTAAGAGTTCAGGATCTCTCCACCAGCAAAGGCTAAAAATTTGAGCCAGAAAGAAAAATATATGTATCGAAGCCTGTTTCATAAAGTATTTCTTTCATTTGCATTTTTCAGACTTATTTTGTTCCTGAAATTTGCAAGAAAATTAAGCAGTTATTGACAACATTGTGAGACTAATTCTCAAGAACAAAATCATTGACCTCACTAACCCATCTAACTGTTATCCTGTCTCTCCTGCCTTTTGCCTCTAAACTTCTAGATGGACTTGTATCTTTGTGAATGCTTTCTTAACTCAGCTTTTATGCCCTACTAGACCTCCTGAGTCCTCAATCAGGGTTTCTCACTGCTGATTTAGTAAAGTTAGCAATCACCATAGGCACAAATTACCTAAACATTGCTAAATCTCAAGGACATGAGTATCTTTTCATTCCACTTGACCGGTCTACAGCCTCTGATACTGTTGACCACCGACTTCTCCTTCACACTCTCCACTCCCTTGGTGTTTCGGACAAATAATTCTCCTGGCTTTCTTCCTAGCTCTCTAATCTTTCCTCTAGTGTATGTTTTGCTAAGTCCTCTTCCACCTCTGTAGATCTACTGTATCTGTTGTAATACACCAAGGCTCAATTCTGGGGCCTCTCCTCTTTTCTCTCTATAAACTCCAGTATGGGGACCTTATTAACTTGTTTGGTTTCATTCACCTGTATGTAGATTATACACAATTGTATCTATCGATAACAAATCTCAAATCTGCAGTATAGTACCTGGTCTCTAACTGTCTCATGGCAAACTCATCCTTGATCGCATCTAGATGCCTTTAACCATACAGTATGTGAAGCTTTTGTTATAAAGAATGAACATATTTTAGAAATCTATTTACACAGAGAACATAATATTGTATAGTATAATACATACAGATGTACTGAAGCAAGACATTGTGTCTTCAGTGCGTGTCAAAGCATGAGATTCCAAACACGGAAACAATTTGTGCACCACAGTTTCGGTCTGCCAGGGTCACGGCCTCGGTAAGCCAATGTAATCAATTCCTGTGATTTCATGGGTTTTATTTATTTTAATTTAAATTTGGTATGTATCCGGCAGATGACACTGAATATTATTGTCCATGCCCGCGGTTTGGCTATTAAAAGGCACAAGTACAGTAATGTTTTTACACTCAATTTTTGCCATGTTATTTGTCTGTTATAGGGTTAACCGTTGGATCATCCCGCTTTTCTTAATGGAAATTAAAATTATGTTACACCATAGCAAACTTTGTGCATAATATAATGTACTACAATGTTGTGAATGTACTGTACATGCATGTGTGTAACGGCAGCCTGAAGTTGTCTACGCATGCATGTCAGCACACAATAGTACACCCCAACTCCTTAACCTCCGTCATGTATATGTAACGGTGTTTCCCCCACCCAATCGCAGATAGGGGCCATTATAGGGTGTATGGTGCATATACCTGCTGGCAACAGGAGGGTCGAGTCGTCCGCGATGACTTGGGGACACAGGAACAGGCTTCTGAGGTTCATACCCCATATAATACTTAGCAGTGCAGCGCCTCCATCTGCTCCAGGGAAATGGAGATGATCTCCAACGTAGAACTGATTACCTTTCCCCCCAGTTAGATCACACACAAGGCCGCAGGTATATTGCAAACAGGAACGGTTTATTACTACGGTCTGCAGTAACACAACAGGTACTTAGCAGTCTTCTGCCGGATACAGTTTCTTGGATCAGCTATCACTGAAGATGGTCCCTGGACTGTTACTACAGGCCAAGGGCACCCTCAGCCATCCTAGCTCTTCCCCACCTCCCTAGTGGAGGCAGAGGTATTGGTCCACACTCACTCCTGCACGTAGGGAAGAGCACATGGGTAAGCCCCAATTTCAGGCTCCCAGTCGTGTGACCTTCCTTCCTCAAGGGGAAGGAACAATCTCCAAATTAAGGGCGGTCCTGCCCTTAAGTACAGCCAGAAGGCGGGCAACCTGTTGTCCCAGCTACAACAGGATGTGCCACCCTCTGCTGTCACTCAAGTGCAGTACCAAAGGTGAAGGGGAAAACCCCATACCCACTACTGGCAACCTGATATTACCAGGGTTTACTGCCAGCCCATTGGGTAGAATAGTAGCCAGGGGGTACCCCGCTACATATATTTTCAATTAAAATACATTACTTGGCTTGGTTTGTGGGGGGAGTGGGGAAGAGGGAGAGACAACTCCAGCACTGTACTATATGTGTGACCCAAAAAATCCAGACAGTGATAGTTGAATATTTATGATGTATGTGGAGATACTGTAGTAGTTTCTGTATCTGCAAATGTCATTCGAGAGAAATTGTAATAAGCTGTGCATGGGAACATTACAGGGTGTAACACTATTGGCTTAATACTTTGTTAGAACTTATAATGCAATTTTCCTTCCCAAAATGTTTTTTTTAAATCACCAATAGCACCCCATCTCCTTAGAACACTTATAAACATTACATGGCAATAAACACACAGCAAACAAGTGTTGAAACAAAAAGGTTTTATTTTTGACAAAATATATATATATTTTAAAGATGCGCTCCCCTTCTTCTTGCTGCCATCCAACACACTCACCAAACAACCCACTCCAACTCCAACCATTCACACTACTCCCCAATTACCCCAAACTCACTCACAAATCTTAGTTTACCCACCAACAACTTGCACCAACCTCCAATATCCCCCTCCCCCACTACCTACAAGTTTACAACAATATACAAAATCAAAGAAGAACGCAGTAAAACAGAATAGGTATCATGAATATTGACATGATTTGCTTTGCACAAACCCCAATTCAGCTGACAATTGAATCAAAACTAATGAATGATTTACTTTTACAAAGCATGACAAATTCATTAGCTACAGGAAAATGGCTCAACCATCAACATGCAGAGAACTATTTACAAACACTGTGATCAAAATGAAATATCTAATAAAATATTTATTTCTTCTTAGAATATTGTACTCTTACTGTACTTGCAAGTCCCACAGAAACCCCATCTGACACAGGGCCCAGCTGTTTGGCTGTAATAACCTTTAACATATTTCTTGCAAGATTATAAACATGACTCTAAGGGGGCAGGAAGCAGAAAGAAATTTGTTCTCGAATTAACAGATTTCAGCATCTAAACTACAGTAATAACAATGCACCTGCCCACTGTGAGATGCAGGCACTGATGCTTTTGTGCTGCCAGAAAGACACAGTGACCATCCTGTAAATAAATAGTATGCCTGACTTACAGTACTACAGAAATATCATTAACACTCAATATCACCGGATACCATCAACACACCAAAGAAGTGCAGTGATCACAGTGGTCTTAGGGGTATACTTACTAAAACCAGTGCATCAATTAGCATCATATTTAGCCAGGAAAGGAATTGCATTCAAAAGCAATTAAAGGTTTTTCTTGGAGTAATCTGGTGCAATTCGTGTGCACTGATTTGCCTCAGTTCTGCAGATGGGAGACTTTAGTCAATGTATTTATTATTTAATTTATAAAAATGTTTTACCAGGAAGTACTGTAATACATTGAGAGTTACCTCTCGTTTTCACGTATGTCCTGGGCACAGAGTTATAAAAATTCCACAAATGTTGAGGCTGCGCTCGTCTGTTCCTCTCTGATTAGCTTCTTCCTCCCGCAGCTCCTCCAATCTCCGGTGATCAGCCGGGCAATAACCATCCAAAAAAAACAAAAAGTAGGAGCGCAGAGAGGAAAAAATGTTTAAGCAAACAATCCACTTTTAATAGCACACTTTACATACACAAACTTACAATCAAGTGCTCCTGCATGTACGCTGAGGACCCCACACCGATCCGACGCTGCCACTGTGCAGGCCTCCTTCACAATACACCGCGGATCACCACCGGAAACAGGAACGTGGAAGTGAACCCAGCGAGTGACTGGAGGCTAGACGGGCTGTCTCACGAGAGTGCCGAGCTTAGCTAGGGCTGAGCACTCAATGCGTGAATCCTAAAGGGACCGTCTAGGTTAGGGATTCTTCCAACGAACAGGTATCACACCCAAACCTGGACGTGTGAACCTTGCAAAACCCTCTACGCGTTTCATGCTAATTAGGCTCCTGATGAAGCGCTAATTAGCGCGAAACGCAGAATGTAAATAACCCCTGAATGCGTTACCCCACGCCTGAATGTTATCCAACGCTCACCACCACTGATTAACATGGGACTCACTTCACAACGGTTTCAAACGCGAGGCTGACGCGAGGCAACCCAAGGAACCTGTGAGGGAGAGACGCAGATCGGGGAAGCCGTGCGCGTGATCGCGCACACCACGAGGAGCGGATGAGTCCGGAGCAGGGTTGGAGTGCGCCCAAAGTCACTCTCTGCTTTTTACCAGTGGGGAAATTGTGAGTTTTCCTTTTCCTCTATGTGCGGTTTGTCCTATGAGAGAAAAACGTTAATGCCCATACTGTACTTTGTGCTTTCTTTGTATGAGGTTTCCAAGGAGCATTCACTTCAAAGGATCCTGTTCCACAGAGCTGCAGTTTCATGTGATATCAGTGTCTTACTAATTAAGCCACTGGGTTTTAGCGCTTGTATTCACTGCACTGTTTACTTATAATCATTTTATGCCATTTAACACCTTGCTGTTTAGTCCTGATTAATACTGGTTTGTTTACATTTCCTGTCACTGTAAGCACACTGGGAACACATCATTTTATAAATATTACATTTCCTGTTTATCTTTGATAACAGTGAAATTAGCAACGATTGCACAGCCTTGTAGATTACTATCTTGGGAGCTTTGATTGCTTATTATATTGAGCTCTCAAACAAGTTAATAACGTCTAAGGCTGAGTCCCCACTAGTGCTGGCGCTCAAAGCATGCTTGGCAGGTGTCCTGCGTCTGCTCGCGCGCTTGCGGTGGAGGGGGGGGCGGCATTGCCGAATAGTTGAGCGAGCGGGAAAGTTTAAACATTTTATTTACTTAAGCGCATCGCGTGTGTGCCCGCGCATAGCGTGAGCGGGGATTTGCACATATATATATATATATATATATATATATATATATATATATATATATATATATATATATATATATGCAAGTCACCTCGCCAAGCACCGCTAGCTCAGCGAGCTTAGCGCTAGCGGGGACGCAGCCTAAGGGAAACATATTCCCACATACTGAGAAAGGGTTTGGTTAGTTTTTTATTGGGGTATTCTGGGTGTTACTTTGTTATTTTTGTTAAATAAGTGTATTAGTAGTATTGTTATTTAATGTTGTATATGGCTATACCAGCATATGCAGACTAGCAATTTGCATTCGCATTAATTTAATGCCCAAAAGATCTTAAAAACTTTCCTTTTGCACCTGAAACAAGCGCCTCTATTCAAAGTGATAAGATGTGCGAGAACAGTTAACAATGCATTTACTTAAACTGAAGTCAATTAGCAGGTGCCAAATATGCAGGGTTCTCAATGTCTCCTGCCGGATTTGCATTTATTAAAATGTGTCTGCAAAGAGTAACTTTCACCAAAATATGAATTCTTAAGCATTGTGAAACTCTGCAATCTCAGGTACTTTTCACATTTGTTTTCACCCAGCCCAGGCTGTTATAAAGAGCACCTTGGAATAGCTGAGATATAACTATGCAACCCAATTAAGCCTGCCAGGACTAGGTGCAAAAATCTTTGAAGAAGTACATCATTGTCAATATATTTATTAACCCCCACTGACCCTCTTTTTCTTTGAAAATTTGTATACAAAGAAAAGAAAACACAGCGCCCAACTCATAATGAAATCAATTAAATATATTGAAATAAAGTGAAGGTGGTTAGAAATACACGTGCAAAAAAAGTATTTAGTTTAGGCAATGCATGAATTCTGGCACATGTTACCAGCTGGATTCAGCGTCTGCCCAAGCTGCAACAGGATTCGAGGTCCACCAGCAATAGAGATGACCCGTCTGGGCTCCAGAAGCCGTCTGTATCACTCAAATCGATCTTAGTTGCAGAAGGGAAGAGAAATTCAAGTCCTCTATTTCGTACACAGCCTCAGCTGTCTGTAGGGACTGTTGCCCTCCGGTTTGTCCGTCCGTGGTAAGCGTTGTTTACCAGCTACAGCACTGTGTCTCGCATGGATCTCACTTCCTGGTATTGCGTCACCCGACCCGCGTCTTTGGGTGCTGAGCCATCCGAAGATATACAGCAGCAGACTCTATTATCATTGTTACGTTTTTTTTCCCTTATCTTATTTTCACAGTTCACTTTTATGGTTGTTTGCACAGTATTTCACGTATAAAACACTACATTAGTTTGTTATGGTTACATTGAGAAACCACCTACACTTTCTTCGTGGGTTGAAGGTTAACATTTATTTTATGCAATTAGTAGCGCTGATTTTTTTCACCTTCTTTGAAGATTTGTCTGGGTATTTGTTTTTTTTTCTTCGTTTTCTTCTTATTCTCATCTGTTTATTTCTGCTTCTTTTCCTAAATCGAAAATAAGTTGACCGGTCCTCTCCCTGTCGCCAACTGTTACTGACCGTTCTGTTCTGACTGACAGATTAAATCTGTCAGTGGTGATATTGGATACCGAGGCTTGAGCCTCATTACTCCAAGTTCTCTTGTTGAGTGTATTGTCGCACTCTTTAGGAAGCTTCTTGATCTGTGTTACTTGCCACAGTTGAGTTGGTTTCACAGGTTCAGCGCTGTGATGGGTACGCTAAGGGAATGGCCTTTTATAGAACTTGTACCCCGCTGCATAGCATGCTGGGATAGCATGTGATGCAATGTTGTTATTGTCTGTTTCAGCTTCTGCTTGGCACACTACATATAACCTTACCACTTGCAATGCCCTGGTTTTCATTCAATAATAGCTCATTTTTATAACATTAAATTACTTCTTTTTTTTTCCAGGCCAACAGCTGCATATTTGTTTACTGGGAGCACAGCTGTTTTAACACATTTTTTTTGGAATAGGCAGACAGAGAGTGTGAATAATATTCTGAAATAAATCCTAACACCAAAGCCTTGCTGTTTGAGTTCACCAGATAACAGTAAGTATATCAACACGTTATCAGTAGAGGTGTGCAAAACTATCCAAAACGCAGTCTCACGTTTTTAGCGTTGCTATATGGTGAAACGTTTTGCCAAGTCCTGAGAGGGTTAATAATGTTGCCAAAATAGTACGCTTTCAGTGAGCGAAACATGATGTATGTACCCTATGTATAGGGTCAGCATTAAGAGAATCCAGCCATTATAGAGACTTTCACAAATTAGCACATTAAGCAAAATTGTGATGCACATACCGTACACTTAATGTTTCGCGAAGCGCTTGTGAACTCTGCCCAGGTCCCACATTTGTTTGCAGCTCGAAAAGGGCCACATTTTGCCAGGAACGCGATCTTCTCAGTAGATACAGCACACACCATTTACATACAGTTTGCCACCGTGACATTCCCGTATCATATAGTATTAAAAGATAATACAACTGTTATGTGATACCATTACTAGGTTTTATTATATATTGGGGACTATTCGCTAAAGTTTACGATCATTTGCCTTATCCCCCTCTCATCCACCCCTCCCATCCACCTCTCCCATCCACCTCTCCCATCCACCTCTCCCATCCACCCCTCCTTTCCCCTCCCCTTCTCCTCCCCTTCCCCCTCCCCCTCATCCCCACCCCTCCTCCCTCCCCCTCATCCCCACACCTCCTCCCTCCACCTCATCCCCACACCTCCTCCCTCCACTGGAACAAGCTCCCCTCCACATGAAATACTCTGAATAAAGCAATGCAAAAACTGCACCACTATTATCCAAGAAAAGGAATCCCATTTTTAATCTATTGTAATTTGTGTTGGTTAAATTTAGCACATTATTTTTGCCCCAGTTTCGGCTGACATGCTTTAGAAAAGAATCCCCTAAATATCCAAAAGCATTAACATACTGTATACTCAAATGTTTTGAAAGGGGCATTTAATTAAGAACAGATATTTGATAGATATTTTATTTCCCCCCCCCCCCTTTTTTTTAGACAATCTTTATTTTTTTGCTAGCTAAATGTATCTATTTTATTTCCTTTGGGTGAAACAGCTCTGGTCACTACTCTTTGTGTGGTGCTAGCATACCTGCTGGTTCCAGGAGGGCTGAGTGGCTGCGGTGGTAAGGGGCATGGGACAGGTTTAAGAACAGTATTCATGGGTTGATCTTCAGTGTTCAGCGCCTCCAGCTGTGATAGGATCCCAGGCTGTGGGATGTCAGCTCCCATCACTGCACCCTTTAATCCTCCTGCCCAGTAACCGACACCCAGGCCTCTGCCAGGTCTGATGAATAAGCAGCTTTTATTGTCACTCTCCACACTTCTCCTCTTAGTCTCCCACAGTGCAGAACTTCTAGATGGTGCAGGCTCCATCTCTTGGGGCACTCTGTCTGGATATTGTCTAAGCCAGCTGGCTTAGAATGGCATGCTTGCCCCGCAAAGGGGAAGGCTCATAGCCCTCTTACTCCCCTTAGGGAGAAGAGCCAGACATCATTCTTTCCCTCACCTCACACCCTCTCCCTCTGGAGAGTAAGCTGGACTTCCTCTCTCTTCAGAGGACAGCTCAAGACTCTTTGCTTCCTCACCCTTTGGAGGGTAGAGCCAGACTAACTTTAGATCTTTCCCACAAGAATCTAGAAGGGGCAGGCTCATGGACTGTACCCACCTTCAATGGGCTGTACACAGGCCATGAGACACCACCTTCCTTCCTTCCTCTTCTAGGAAAGAAAAGGGGGTCATTGCCCATAGATTAACCCACTACGGCTTGGAACTTATCAGGGCTTACGTAGTAGTTATCCTATGTGGGGAAAAACAGGTAAGATGGGACATACCCTATTACATTACCTACAGTAAGTATTTAAATTTGTTACATTTCTATAGAAAAATGTGTATTTTAAAATGAACACAAAATTGCTGAGGGACTTTACCAATGACGAATATTTGAAGCTTGTTTGGTTGAACCTGTTTCTGTTAAAGGTTATATAAATACCTTCAAAGCCTCGTCCTATTTAGACATCTAGATTACAAGTGTAATAAACTGACGTGCCAGAGATGACCTATTTACAGCATTACAAAATGTTGTATGTAATTAACTGAAATGTGCATTATGTGTGTGTGAATACAGTTACTCAGATAAAATTCTTTGTTTTCCTTTCTGTACAGATCAATCCAATATATTGCTATGGTAAATACATGACTGCAATTTAACCTTATGATAAATGCACCATCATGCACTAGAGCTACTGCAGCAGCTGTTTGAGGCAATTAAACTACAGTGGGGAAAAAAATTATCATTCAGTTCCAAAAGGGTTCACATTAAGGAAATCCAAAAACTAACAGGAGATGTTTGATATAACAAATATGTAGATGTAGCAAATAACATTTCCCCAAGATAACACCACATATTCCAGTTTAACTCAGAATGTCACCGTTTTCATTGGATTCAATGGCAATGTTGGTAAACTATCATAATACTGTGTATGCCAACGTTTCACACCAGGTAGGACAATAAAGCTTACTACATCTGCACTTTTATTCAATCTCTAATGCTACTCCTACAATTCCTTTAAACTAAAACCAATGTGGGATGAGAACCCCTCTTCTCTCCCAATCCCATTGGCTACCCATCCAACAGTGACCCCTCTTCAAATTCCCCACCCATGTCTGCAAATCTCTCTGTGGTCTTGCCCCTCCTTAATTTTCAGCACTCATCTCTCATTACACCTCTTCCTTTCCTCTTCACTCCCTGACTGCCACAACCCTAACCCTCGCCCCAGCCCTCTGTGCCTCCTCTCGTTTCCAATTATTTGCCTTACTTGCCCCCCTCCACTGGAACATGATCCCCCACCACATTCAATCTGCCCCCTTCCTTCTATCTTCAGAAGCTAACTCAAAACTCATCTCTTTTCTATCACATTCCATGATCCCCCATTTACTCCTATCCTCACCCACCCTCCCCAACACCCATGAACTCCCTACCCTCACCCCTTCCTAAATCTCTCCAAAACCCTCTAAATTCCCCTACCTTACTGATCCAATAGCCTCCACTGTCCCCACGATCAGACCCATCACCATGTCACCGACAAGACTAAATCCAGAGACCTGACTCCAACTCTTACTCACTAACCAAGCACGCTCTCAATGCACCTAACCCATAGCCCGACCATAATGTTCTCTACCCACCACAATGACATCTTAACAATTACTCTATAATGAAATCTATATGTAACCACACCTTTGTTTTACTAACTAATGTACAGCGCCCTGGATAAGGGTGTTATATAAATGTTGTTATATATAAATAACTATAGTACACTAACCAAACACATATTACAAGTGCATAACAAAATAACGCATTTCAAAACTATAGAAAATGTGAGTTAGAGTAGCTGCTTATACGGTGTATTAGAACTGGGCTTCACGGCCCATTCTACAGTCAGTGAGCTAAATTATTTCTGTACTGGATCAGCTGGGTGGGATGAGGCCTGGAACCCAGTTTCTAATGTAGCCATGCTGTAAAATGGACTGCAGTTTCCTCTCCTGCTGGCAGTAAACCTGGTAAGTTACAGGGATGCCAGCAGTAATCATGGAGGTTTGCCCTCACACCCTGGTGAGGTGCCCTATGTGTGGATGGGAGTGGCTACATACTCTGAGTCCACCGTTAGTGACATCAGAGATGTGCCTGCCCCTGAGGGATATAAGGCACAGCACTGCTCAAAGTTAGTGTGTTGGAGTAAGGAGCAAGTCTGCGTTGAGACTTGGGAATCGGTGGCACACTAGTGCTTTAACTAGTGGCCCTATGTTATGTTAAGTAACATCTAGCTGACCAAGCCATACTGTGTCCAGGGACCTGGCACAGGGGTGATCTCTCTGAGGGGAGAGGGGATCCCACTCTATTGGGAGGGCGTACCTTTGAAAGGATAACACAGCAAGATGTGTGGCTAGACAAACCACTGTAAGGGGCAGTTGGCCCGCACCGTAAGCCACAATAAAGACACCTTGATCAAAGACATTCTCATGTGTGAGTCTGGAGTTACTCTACAGAGGATGGCACCAAGAAGGAGTTCCTCATCAGAACCATCCCCATGCGGACGCAGGGATCCTGATGAAGTGGAGGCGCTGCACTGGATATAGGTAGGACTCGCACATACTACCTCAGCTGCCTGTCTGGGTTGGCAATCCCCATACAACATCATGCGGGAGACTCAGGAGTCCTGTTGCCAACAGGTGCACCACCAGACACGACCATGTAATGGGGACTGGTTAGACCACAGGGGCCAATGTGAAATTGGGTGGGTCAGGCTAGGCCAGAAAACCCGTTACACTAATATATACTGTATATATTGTTTTAACAATGAATTTTAACGCACCATACATATAGTGTTATGAGTGGGCCTGATGGAAGAACTGTATTCATGTATGTCTATTGTAAAATACAGTACAACATTATTAACGTGTATGAGCAGTCCCTGTCCATGGGGACACGAATAAATGACTGTTGTACTGAACTACAAAAGTTCCTGCCGCCAATTATTCTACTACCTTTCTACCTCATTGCCCAGCCGCCTGAATCCAGCCCGAGTCAAGGTAATCGATACAGAGTAGTCATATATAACAGTCATATATAACACACCGATGTAATCTCCCTAGAAGTCGGGCAGGGAGGGTTATACCCATATAAGGGCATCTACGTCATCCAGGGGGAAGTAAATACAGCCCTGCATCTTACCTGCATGGACACGGCTACAGACAGAGAGACGGGACCTGGCTGCAGACGTCTGCACAGCTCATCTGAAAGGTGAGAATCTGTATACTCTCTCCCATCAAGCGAAGGATTGACGCTGCGGGGGTCCCATTAAAAAACATGGACCGATTGAATCCGTATCTTCCGCAACTGATAGACTCAGATCAGGCTGGATTCATACGAGGTCGTCAGGCCGGGGATAATACACGAAGAACAATTGACTTAATCCAGATAGCCAAACACAATAAAACGCCTTCGATGCTACTATCTCTAGACGCCGAAAAGGCTTTTGATCATATTGATTGGGGATATATGTTTGAGACACTTCGAGCATTTGGGGTAAAAGGCAAATTTATGAATGCTGTTACATCACTATATGGAGAACCCACAGCTAAAGTATCCTATATTAATATGCAGACTGAGAAAATCAACATAAGGAATGGCACAAGACAAGGCTGCCCCCTGTCACCCCTATTGTTCGCATTGGCGTTAGAACCGTTAGCAGCCCAAATCAGGGCGAACCCAGATATCGGGGGGATTAAGGTCAAACAGAAAGAATACAAACTAGCATTGTTCGCCGATGACATATTGCTAACCATTTCAAAACCCTTCACCTCACTCCCAAACTTATTTAGTAACTTGTCAGAGTTCCAGAAACTATCGGGGTTTAAAATAAACAACGAAAAATCCGAAGCCCTAAATATAAATCTCCCTCAGGAACAAATAAAGCTAATAAAAATAAACTTTGATTTCGCATGGAAGACACAGGCCATAAAGTACTTGGGAATATGGTTGACTAACACACCCGACACTATATATGAGACCAACTACCCATCACTAATAAAAACGCTGAAAAAAGAATTAGAAGAATGGTCCAGATATCATATATCATGGTTGGGTAGAATAAATGCCATCAAAATGAACTTATTGCCAAGAATATTGTACCTTTTCCACACACTTCCAGTACAGGTCAGAGCCAGGGACATGCATGAGCTGCAGAAAGCTATCACAAAATTCATATGGAATAACAAAAAAGCGAGAATAAAGCTGCCCACATTATATAGATCCAAACAGTCAGGAGGGCTAGCTCTGCCACACTTGTGGCAATATTATCAAGCAGCGCATGTAAGCCAACTGGTTCACTGGCATGCACATAAACAGAAGAAAAAGTGGGTGGAAATTGAGTCCGATGTGATATCTGGGTCATCCATAGAAATGATACTGTGGTTAACAAAGAAAGAAAGACCAGCACTGATGGTGCCCCTGGAATCTATCACACACTCGCTAGCCATGTGGGATTCATTGAAACTTAAACATGGGCTATCCACCTACAAATCTCAGATGACTCCACTATTTGACAATATTAGCTTTACCCCGGGCACGGAACCAACAGCGTTTAAAGACTGGTGCAAGGCAGATATCATAAGGGTAAAAGATCTATGGGCAAACAACGCTATTAAGACGTTTGAGGTAGTAAAGAGAGACTATGGCCTCCCTGATTCGGCCTTTTTTAGGTATCTTCAATTGAGGGATCACATACAGAAGACAGGTCCGTATAGCGACTTCACAACATTTGAGGATTTGTGCCTCATGGGGGAGGACAAAAAGGGCCTAATCTCTAAAGTATACAGCATACTTGCAGAAGGTAAACAGGAATTGGAGATAAAGCCCAAATGGAGGGCGAAGTGGGAAGAAGAGCTGGGAGAACTAAATCAAGAGCAGTGGGATAACATATTTGAAGGAATAGCAAAGAGCTCCACATGTGTATTAATAAAAGAAAATGCATATAAAATGCTCCACCAATGGTACTACACCCCACTACGATTGTCCAAATTTTTTAGAAACATGTCCCCAGTGTGTACAAGGGGGTGTGGCCAGCAGGGATCGTTTATACATATGTGGTGGACGTGCCCAAATGTAACAAAGCTATGGAGAGCCACACATGATATGGCACAGACAATTCTTGGGTATGACTTCCCCCTAGACCCCTGGAAGGTACTGCTATGCAGACCAATTGAAAGCATAGAAAAAACTGACGCCAAACTCCTGACACACATATATACAGCTGCCAGATGCGAAATAGCCAAAGACTGGAAACAGGAACAGCAGCCGGCCATACACGCTGTAAAAGCGAGATTATGGAGGATCTGTCTTATGGAAAAACTGACGGGGATACAAAACGACACAGTACAGAAATACATAGACGTCTGGGAACCGTGGAGAACCTACATAGGAAATAGATATCTTTCGAGGGCTACTCTCCAGTCCTGAAAATCAAAAAATAGGTGAGGTAAAAACACACTAGCTAGGGAAATTAAATTAAAAAAAAATACATAACAATAATAACAAGAGCTTCACTATTGAGACAACCCTGGTGTGATAGGAATCGTAATTGTATAAAATGCAGAGGAGAGCCTGGAGGGTATCCAGTATCCAGTTTCGGATACTCTACAAATGCATGGAGGTTAAGCTGGTATGACAACAAAAGAAAAGAAATGAATATTCTAAAAGCAATGACATTTCCTTCTTTTTCTTTTTCCCCTTTTACAGTAAGTCTTTTGAGTTAATTTTCTGTATTCAATACTTTAAACGCTGTAATAACAGTGATGTCATTATTGTCTCCCCATTGAATGTGTTATTCACTTGATACAACTGTATGTGATTCGCAAGTAACATGTTCCCCTTTTTGTGTTTTGTATCCCACTCCCCACTTTTCTTAACAAAACAAAAAAAACAAATAAAGAATAAGTTGAAAAAAAAAAAACATGGACCAACACAGCATTAATACTTTCAAGCCACAAACCTTGCTGTCCTTGTGGCCGCGGAGGGGCCGTGGTTTTCCGTGTCCACAAGGACTGTAAGTGTTGCGACATTGCTATATACCACGGACCCCACTTTACTGGGAATAGTACTGGGACTAGTTTATCATTGGCACTATACCGGAATGTTTGGTGCAAACAGTGGGTATCGTTCCTTTCAAAATGATTGGATTGTTGAAGCTTTTACTGAGATATGTGCCATTAAATATCCATTAATTAAAGTGGTTAATTAAAGTACAGAAGTTTTTATCAGTATCTCATCTATGAAATACAGTATGTTTTTTTAATTTTAAGGTAGAAGGTCGACAACAAAGTAGTCCTGAAAGGATAGTCCTTTTTTTTATTTTTCTAATGTGAATTCTGCAGATTGTTGCTGTTTTATAAGGTGAGGCACATGCTTATATACTGCGCTACTAATAATAATAAAATAATAGCATGTTCTTGTATAGCGCTGCTAGTTTTACGTAGCACTTTACAGAGACATTTTGTCTGGCACAGGTTCCTGCCCCGTGGAGATTACAATCTATGTTTTTGGTACCTGAGGCACAGGGAGATAAGGTGACTTGCCCAAGGTCACAAGGAGCCGACACCAGGAATTGAACCAGGTTCCCCTGCTTCACACTCTCAGTGCCAGTCAGTCTCTTAACACACGCTGAGCCAGTCCCTCTCCCCTACTAATAAACCTCTGTCATAGAAGGTTCTCCGCTAGTGAGGTGATAGGCAGGATAGCCCCTTTATCATGCACCCAGTTACCAAAGTCTATGATCATTATTTGTCACGTATAAGTCAGTGAGTACCTTACTGTATGTGCATGGAATCTAATTATACCTGTGTCTGACCTTGTGAATATAACTGAATATTCCCCTGTTACTGGTGCATAATTGTATTCAGTAGCATAATAACATTTGTAATTGTAGCCCTTTTTGTGAACGCCTGAACTAAGGGACTACGGTGCATAAACCTGTGGCTTCAGGAGCTCTGAGCCTCCGCTTATTGGGAGCCTGGGGGTATACCTTTATCACTTGTGGTGCAGCGCCTCCACTTACCCAGGATCCCCATTATAGAGATTATACCCTGAGCAAGAACCTAACAACAGCAGTATGCAACAGCAACCTTTTTATATCACACATGAATAACAAATGATATGCAGACTTATCATATAACATTTACATACACACACACAACGTGGCTCGGCCACACCTTATTAGGGATAATGTCCTGTACATAGGTGGCTCTGCCACTCTCCTTAGGAGTATGTCTCATAACCAGTAAAGTATGGTACCATATGCATTCTCTCAGGAAACCCAATTAGTTAGTGGGAGGCGGGATCAGCGCCTGGTGACCGGTGTAGGTGCACTTGTAGATAAGGATACCTTCCGGTCACTACGATGACCTTGACACTCCACAGGGGGTCCTGGTGTTAATCCAGCCTTGCGCCGTCTCTCCCTTCTGCAGCTCCGTCAGATGGGAAATCCAAGATGGCGGCCGCAGCTCCGCAGCTCCGCAGATAACCCTCACTAAAGGGAAACGTCCCTGACGACTATGGGCGTCCTTACAAATACAGCACCCTACGATGGCAGGGAAAAGACTCCTGGGGCTGTGGGCATACCCTACCTAAGCAGACGGGTCACTGACCCTCTGCTCTCGCACACGAGGTTCCGCCAACCTCCTCCTTCACCTCCCTCGCTGCTCTGACCCACCGCCCACACGCATCCGGTTCCTGCATACACAGTCTCGCATCCCATTGGTCCTCAGCCTCAGCTGACCTTCTCACAGTCAGAGTTCATAGTTCAAACCCCCTCCAAGTCTCTACTTATGATTACCCTTCGCGCGCTTCCCTCGCGCATGCGCAGCCCAACTGGTACGTAGTAACTTCGCTGGCAAACAGGGACAATATGGCGCTGCCTATGTAATTGACAGCGCGGAACCTTTAATATATATGCACATCCTTACATTCTCCCCCCTCCAGAATCCAGCGTCCCCGCTGGACTACCTAACCACATATATATTTAACTATGTACACAACCCTCTCTTCCTAGATTAGGTTACACATCTCATTAAACAGTACCATCATAGCTTGCATCCTATGCCGAGCCCACTGCTGAGCCTCATAATGGGGTGCCCCAAACTGATCATATGCCATTCGCATGGGAGGTTGACTGTTTCTTTGACTTCGGCGGGGTTGATCCTCCTCTGCTTCCTCTGCAGAGTGCTCAGTCTCAACTGGTATTTCCATCTCTACCCTTGAGGGGTGTTCAGCATTAGCACAGTCTCTTTGGGGTGTAAAACATGGACTTTGTGGGTCTAGAGGCTGACTCGCTGGAGTCAAATGATCAATGTTCGGGCCAAAAGGCTCTTTACCCGTGGCTCCTTCGGGAGATGCCTCCACGGCCGGAAGGCCCCTTTGAGAGGTTCCCTCCATTGTATCCTCAGAGGTGGCAATTTTTACAGTCTCTGAGCCATCCTCTGTGTATTCAACTGCTCCATCTAGGGCAGTGGCTGGGGCTTCCAATTCATCCGTCCCTACTTGAGGTATGAGAAGCAGATGATTCCTATGCCACACTTTTACGCGGCCTTCAGAATCCTTGATCCGGTACACAGGAAGACCCGGCATCTGTGACTCCACCTCATACACACCCTCCCGCCACCGGTCTGCCAATTTATGCTTCCCAGGAACACCTAAGTTGCGTAAAAGGACCGCATCTCCGGGGTGAATTTCCTTGTAACGTACTTTGTGGTCATAACGCCTTTTATTCCCCGCATTCAATTGTGCGGTCGTCCGCTCAGCCAATTTGTAGGCCAACTGTAAACTGTCCTTTAGTCGCTGAACGTATCGGAAATGCGTCCTATTGGATACCCCATCGGTAGATATCCGTAGGCGCACATCCACTGGTAACCGGGCTTCTCTTCCGAACATCAAGAAATACGGGGTATACCCAGTGGACTCATGTCGGGTACAATTATACGCATGTACCAATGCTTCGACGTGTTTACTCCACTCCGTCTTTTGCGGGCTCGTCAATGTACCCAACATATCCAACAAGGTGCGATTGAACCGTTCGGGCAAGGCATCCCCTTCGGGGTGGTACGGGGTAGTACGCGACTTGGCAATGTTCAGTAGGGTGAGCAACTCCCGTATCAGTGTACTTTCAAAATCCCGGCCCTGATCGGAGTGAAGACGATTTGGTAACCCATAATGAATGAAATATTTTTCCCATAGTACTCGGGCTACCGTTACAGCCTTCTGGTCTTTCGTAGGGAACGCTTGGGCGTACCTAGTGTAGTGGTCAGTGATCACAAGAACATTACTAACTCCCCGACTGTCGGGTTCGATACAGAGAAAATCCATACATAGACGGACCGTCCCGTTCTTCTTGCGGACTACCACAATGGGTGAGGCGTAAGGGCTCCGAGATTCCTGCACGATGCCAGCCGTTTCCATCTCGTCGATTAATCCCCTCACTTCGTCAACATCCCTGGGGGCAAGCCGGCGGGAGCGCTCCCGGAAGGGGGTAGCGTCGCTCATTTGGATGGTATGGTGGGCACTGCGACTGCACCCCACATCCATATCACCAGTGGAGAACACACCCCTTCGGTCGTGTAGCTCATTCTGCAGCCTCTTCCTCCACTCATCCGGGAGGGGCGAGTCGCCAAAGTCAAATTCCAATGCAGGCGCTATGGTAGTAGGCGAGCTCCTAGCTAGTCCCGTCGAGGCCTTCTCCTCGGAAGTTACCGGGTATATCCTTCCTAGCGTCTGCCGCCGGTCAATAGTCATCGGGTACGGGGATATATTCTGCACATACACCCAGGTGCGCTTCGGGATCTTCCCGGGCCATTCCTTGACCGAGGTTAGTACTTTGTAGCCCAAACGTTGTTCGTCCTGGGCCACACTCTCCAAGGTGAAGAGCTGATCCTCCGACCGTCGACGGGGGTAATGGCAAGCGGCGACCATCATTCGTCCTTCCCCCGGGGGAATCTGGGTCAGTCCCCATTCTTGGCTGTAGAGGACGCCATGCTCTTCCTCAGTCGCAATTCTACCGCAGACCTCTTGGAGGGCGGGGCAGGCCGCTAAGGCCAGCAGTGGGGCTTCTCCCGCTTCTTGCAAGAACTGGCGAAACACCGTGCGTACTATGTCAGCGTTGGTCCCCAAGATGATTGGGGCGCTGGGGCGGTCCTGAGGTTCGGGGCACACTAAGGCCTCCACTTCCATGGGGTGATGTTTACCCGTATTCAGCTGGAGAATATCTAGCTGCACCTTTATTACTCTGTCTATGGGGTAATCTTCATGACTCAATCCCCGTAGCCGCAGGGCATCCGCCGATAGCAACGGTAGTTGATGTAGGTGTTGGTCGTAGAAGGGCCGGTATACGATCGTTACTTGGGATCCCGTGTCCAACAATGCGGCGGCGTAGATGCCTTCGATAACTACGCGAATAATGGAGGCGGGGCCGATTCGGGAGCCCTGAGGAGGCGGTAATGCCTGGTCATCCTTCAGGGGTTGGCACGGCATTGAATGCGCCGGTCGGGACGACGTTCTCCGTGAGGTGGGGCAGTGGGCCCGCAAGTGTCCCATCTTTCCACATGCATAACACTGTATTTGGCTGAGGTAAGCCTCGTCTCTCCTGGTGGGGGGGCTCCGCCCGGTCGGGAGACGAGGTCTGGGTGTCACGGGGGTGGGGGCATCCTCGGGGTCAGGGTCCCCAGATTCGGGCGCATCGGTTTTGGGTTCCACTTTCTTGGCCTCCTTACCTCCGAGCTGGGGCTTCTTCCCGGTGGCTAGGTCACGCCCCAGCAGCACCGTCTCATGCGCTTGAACCCGGTCCATTAAGTCGTGAAACGACAACGCTTGTCCGGGCGTTAGGCAGCTACTGACCCGCACCGACACGGGGTGTAGGGGTAAGAGGCCCCGCAACAGCTGAGTGGTGCGTAGTCCGTTAGCTTCTATCCTTGGTAATACGCCTTTCCTCACCAGATTCCAGAGGTCCAGGTGTAATCGTCTGAGAAAATCGGACACCATTTCTCCTTCTTTCTGGGTTAACGCATGAAATTTGGACATCAACGTGTACGTGTCCACCGGGGCTCCATATGCCTTGGTCAGGCAGTAGATAAGATCGGCCGCGTCAGCTTCCGGATTGTCATCTCGGTAGTAGTGCACCATGTGGGACGCGGGGGGCCGTAAGCACTCAACTATGCGTTGTCTGCGGACCGCGTCCGTGCAGGTCCATTCAGGCAGTACCTGTTCGGTATGATCCAACCAGTCCTCTATCCCTACTTCCCCTTGAGGCGTGGGTTTCTCGCCGGAGAAGGCTTTTAACTTCCTGTACTGGAGCGACTGGGTGGTGTTGTGGATAGCGGCGGCTATGGCGGGAATAGAGGTGTCTCCTGGTAAGCTGTCCCCGACTGCAGGGTAAGCGTCCAATCTTGATACGCTAAGGCGGTTGAGGCCAGCCCGCAGGCCGGACGGGGTGGACGAGGAGCCTAGGCTCAGGGTGGCTGGCCAACGAGGGTGTAGGCCACGGTCAGGGGAGTGGTCGGGGCCTCCCGTCGCGGCACCTGCGGTGGGAGCATACTCTCTCCTAGGGGTAGAGGTGGCCAGGGGCGCAGGGGTGTCCGCCTGGACTAGGGGGCAGCGCACCCCCGGGGCCTCAGCCAGCAACAGTACACGGGGCAAGGCCTCGGGGCATATGTCCTGTTCAGTGGCATACAAGACCCGGCGCCAGGTCTGGTCGCGGTCATAGAAGTGGTCTTGTACTTGGGCATTGTCCAGGAGTGGAAGCTTGCGGACCTGCTCGGTCACTGTGCCTAGCGAGATCGTGGCGGGGACATGGCCCAGCGCGAAGACACGGTTCAAGGGAATCCCGTGCCGTTGGGCCCACTTGCGCACCTCGAGTGCCGAGGGCACCGACATGATGTGGGTTGGTTGCACAATAGAGACAACAAAAAAAAATGTGGGGGCACCCCAGGTCTAAGATCTCAGCAGCGCCTCCAAATGTAGCCCTTTTTGTGAATGCCTGAACTAAGGGACTACGGTGCATAAACCTGTGGCTTCAGGAGCTCTGAGCCTCCGCTTATTGGGAGCCTGGGGGTATACCTTTATCACTTGTGGTGCAGCGCCTCCACTTACCCAGGATCCCCATTATAGAGATTATACCCTGAGCAAGAACCTAACAACAGCAGTATGCAACAGCAACCTTTTTATATCACACATGAATAACAAATGATATGCAGACTTATCATATAACATTTACATACACACACACAACGTGGCTCGGCCACACCTTATTAGGGATAATGTCCTGTACATAGGTGGCTCTGCCACTCTCCTTAGGAGTATGTCTCATAACCAGTAAAGTATGGTACCATATGCATTCTCTCAGGAAACCCAATTAGTTAGTGGGAGGCGGGATCAGCGCCTGGTGACCGGTGTAGGTGCACTTGTAGATAAGGATACCTTCCGGTCACTACGATGACCTTGACACTCCACAGGGGGTCCTGGTGTTAATCCAGCCTTGCGCCGTCTCTCCCTTCTGCAGCTCCGTCAGATGGGAAATCCAAGATGGCGGCCGCAGCTCCGCAGATAACCCTCACTAAAGGGAAACGTCCCTGACGACTATGGGCGTCCTTACAAATACAGCACCCTACGATGGCAGGGAAAAGACTCCTGGGGCTGTGGGCATACCCTACCTAAGCAGACGGGTCACTGACCCTCTGCTCTCGCACACGAGGTTCCGCCAACCTCCTCCTTCACCTCCCTCGCTGCTCTGACCCACCGCCCACACGCATCCGGTTCCTGCATACACAGTCTCGCATCCCATTGGTCCTCAGCCTCAGCTGACCTTCTCACAGTCAGAGTTCATAGTTCAAACCCCTCCAAGTCTCTACTTATGATTACCCTTCGCGCGCTTCCCTCGCGCATGCGCAGCCCAACTGGTACGCAGTAACTTCGCTGGCAAACAGGGACAATATGGCGCTGCCTATGTAATTGACAGCGCGGAACCTTTAATATATATGCACATCCTTACATAATATTTACTTAAATTAAAATAAATCGGGGACAATCGGAAGTAGATATTCCATGAATTAAGTATTTACAGTGTGTGTGCACTCTGTCGGTGATAGTGTCACTAAGAGTAAGTCTGTACGAGACCACTACTTAGTGACACAAAGCCGCAATTTAACTTACAGAGAAGTAAGAACAATTCAACAGGGATGCCAGACATGTGCTGTGAATATGTCTTCCCAGTGCTGCTCCATTTAAGTGACTAGAACTATTATCTTCTCCAGCATTGGGAAACTGGGGGCCTGAAAGGATCATTTTTAATGTGTCCTTTTTTCCCCTCAAAGGTCCTTATTTATTATGCTGTGAAGCTGCTTCCACCTACCTGTGCCAATGTAAGTAATATTCATTTAAATGGGCCTGATCTACAGAAGAAGCAAACTCAGGTGTAGTAAAATTCAAAGCTAGGGAGTAAAACATATTTTGCCAAATACAGTACCAATAACCAACTTATCTGCTGCAGGTTCCTAGATTGTAAGGTCTTCGGAGCAGGGACTCCTTTTCCTACAGTAAATGTTACATTTATGTCTGAAGCACGTCTTCCCACTATGTGTTATTTGTATTACTGTATATATTATTTATATGATTGCCCCATGTATTACTGCTGTGAAGCGCTATGTACATTAATGTCGCTATATAAATAAATATACATGCATACACATTTATATTGTGTGGTTTCATTTTTTATGGTATCTACTGTAGATTGTAGGACTTTTGAGCAGTAATTATATTTTTCCAATGTTTAAATTTCATGCTGTGCTTTTAAATCAATCTTATGATTGGTCTATATGCTAATTCCCCCAACCATTGCCTCTGTGATTGGTCCTTGTATAAATCAAATGATATTAGATGCATCATATTTAAATATGTAAATATTAGAGACTACTAGCGTTTAAAAAAAAACTGCTTTGTTTTCCATGTTTTGATATTAATGAATCCTGCCACTTGGCAAATTACATATCACACTAGCTACAGTATGTGAACGGCATGTACTACTGTACATTCTAGCAATGTTTACACTTATTTTTCACAGTTTGCAGTTAATTACCTTCAATGCTAAAGGAGGTCAGCATCGCACACACACACACACACACACACACACACACACACAGCACCAAAGTGGTTAACATATTTCAGCTATAGGGGAAAGAGCCTTACAAGAAGTTCCATACTGAGTATACACGAGCCAGGACACACAGTGGGAATGATGACACTGAGCAGAAGAGAGGTGTTCTGTTTCCAAGTAGAATATCAAATGCTGAGTAAGTCACAATGCAATTGTACACAAATGGCCATGACTACAGTAAATCTATCTACGTGCATCTTATAGGAGCAATCCATGTCGCTTTTAAGGTTTGATTTTTAATTTTTTTTTTAAATACAGGATTGAAGAAGGAAGTCTCCATAGCTGAACCCCATTAATTTAAACTCTGGGGTCCCCCTGCTTCTGGAGATACTTAACTCCAAAGGGGTGTGTAAGGGAGTCAAGAAGTTAAACTCCCTTTACAGGGCAGGAAACTGCACTGGTGTCGGGTTTCATGTGTGTGAAACTCCTGATTGAGTAGGGATTAAAAGGCAGGAAGTAACTACTTGTCAGAGTCCCTGTAGGAGTTTTTGTTAGAGGAACACAGATAATGGAGCTCACGCCTGCAGGGATCCAGGCTTTGTTCACCAGAGGGTTTTGCCTATGAACAGTGGGGAACCCAAAGCCCCACACGGCAGAGAAGCCTGCAGAGAAATAGGGCAAAATACTTTCTGGGAGCAGCAGGACTTCAACGCCTGCATCTTAAGTGCCTAGAGAGACCGGAGACGCAGGACCAACACTAAAATAAGACTGTATATGTTGTTCCCTGGTCTTGGTTTATATTGTTTGCATATAATAGTGCATGTTTTGGGCTGGAAACCAGCCTAGCTGGTGACCCAGTTAGAAAGGACTGGAGTGTTTAGTTAGTTTCCCTAAAGGGAATAGGATTTTATTGTATGCTCTGTTTTGCCTTAAAGGGGCAGTAGCACCAATGTTTTGTGGTTTTGTGGAGAAATAAAACCACTCAAACGTTATGGCTTGTGGACTCTTGACTGACCTCGCCTAAAGGCCACTCCGTCACAGGGTGCTAGCATCTCCTGCAGTTTTCTGCAGCTTAACGTTCCCGTGTCACATGGGCCAATAGGAAGCCACACTGGGGGAAGTCACAGCTTCCTATCCACCCACAGGGCCCGGGAGCTCTGAAAAGCAGCCATAATGTGAACGCTGGAGTGGTTACCGGCACCCACTATGGAGGTAAGAATCTCCAGAACCAGGGGGTCCCCAGAGCTGAAATTAATGGGGCTTGGATTGCTCCTTTTAATAGACTTGTAAACTAAATGGATTTGTGGGTGGATGCAAGGTGTACATTTCCAATTACTTGCTATAAAGGGAAGGGATAACTGAAATGCCCGGACCACATATGCTTTCAAAGTAATATAAATATAAAAAAAAGTGGTTTGTTGTAACTTGATAATTATTTAACCCTTGCAGGATAGAACCATTTTTGGGCTAATTTCCTTCTATTTCACATAGGGTAATTTCACAAAACCATTTCCATGCAATTTGAGAATAAGGATCGCAATTTAAAATTATTTTCCTTATCCATCTGATCATAAACCCCAGTATGTTTTTAGCTTTGTAGAAATGTACATGTATCACCCCCCAAAATTAGCTTTTCCAGCTGAAATAAACAAACAATTCACTGTAGCTTCTTGGTTTATTTCTTGAATGCAGGAATAATAACTATAACTTGAGACTATTTAGGCATTTAGTTGCATGAGTGTGCTCATTTGACTGCTGAAGATAAACATGCTTAATACATACCCTCTGGCAGTCTTTGAAGCCAGGCTTTCACTGTCATTAACATCCTACTGGATTTATCTATGAATGGTTTTATTAAGGCACATACATTACTATTATTATGCTTTATTCGGCCCTAAAACAAACAGCTACTAGGATAAGAAATAATTGGCCCAGATACACCAAGGAGTGTTCAAATTGCGTTATTACCGCGTACCATTAAAAATGACATTTGCGAATGAATAATAATTTGTTATACAGTATATCAATTTTACAACCGTGAAAACTTGCATTGTTTGAAGAGAGAAATATCGCATTGACGTTAAAATGGCAGCAAAGTAGCGGAATGGTCCTAAAATGGTGGAAAAACATTCCAAGACTGGCTACAGGGAGTTTGAGGTTGGTTTGATTTTTTTTGTTATTTCTTGATATCTAATTGCTATTGCTTGATGTCTTGTGCTATTTGTTGTCTAAATGTGTGGGTGCTTGGGTTTGTGATTTTTACTGTACTTTGGAAGTTGTTTGTCTTTTGTCTGTGTCTTCATATTTGTGGTGTGATTCTGTTTAGTGTGTATTGTGAGTGTGAGAGTGTAACAAATGGAGGAGACTTGAGTGAGTGGTCTGAGTGGAGTGACGTCTGAGTGTGAGGAGTGTGAGGAGTGGTTGGGGACACAGGAGTGAGGAGAATAGGAGTGGTAGTTGACATAGGAGTAAGGAGAGAAGGTGAAGTGAGTGTGAGCGAAATTACATTTATTGATGAGAAAAACACCTCATTAGTAAAAAAATAATAGTTGTCTGTTATGATTTAACTTTAGGAAAGTTTGCATCTAAAACGTCACTGGGCATTACAAATAAAAATGGAAGGAGATAACAGCAACATGTGACGTCATGTAAAGAGAGGGAAGCCAGCCAATCAAGAAGGCTGTGCTTCCCTCCCTTTAAGATTGTCACCAGAAACAAGATGGCTGCCATCACATGTTACTCAAACCTATTGAATTGGGAGATACAGTATACCATGTGAGGCATCACATGGTATATCCCCAATCTGATTGGTTGAAGTAAACAATGTGACAGAGTCAATTTTTTCAAAGGATGTGACGTCACTCCCTTTCGATGATGTCTCATCCTTTCAAAAATTGACTCTGTCACATGGTTTACTACAACCAATCAGATTGGGGATATACCATCTCTCCGGGGGTGTCTGTGGGAGTCCCCGGGGGGTCCCTGCCGGCCTCCGGTATCAATCCTATGCAGTAAAAATAAACGAACATGCTTTGATCCATCTTGCAATATTTTTAGCACCAACCTTTAGCTGGTCACTGTTTAGTGAATAGCAATTACTGGCAAAAAAATTAATTTGCCCTTTTTTTGGCTTGTCGGGCGACTTCTTTTGCTCAGACTGTTCAATGTCGTTAAAAAGCCATTAAAGTGCGATACTGGACTGTTATCACTGTTTAGTGAATAGCAAAGCAGGTAGTATCGCGCTACAAGGGCATTTATCGCACTATAAACCAGTTATCACTGTTTAGTGAATAGGCCCCTGTATGTTAGCAGGATGCAATATGCAGGCTTGCCAGGGTGCGAGAGGTTAACTTCTCTAGAGAGGCAGTCTGCAGATGCACCCAATTCAGACTGAACACCTGATGGCAATGGGGTTTTACATGCCCCCCTCCCCCTATCTTGCATGACACCTTATTTCCCTTGTTGTTTTCCCATTCCCCTTTTCTTCCCTTCCCTTTTTCCCTCCCCCTTCTCCCTTGCACATTTTTGCACTAATTGTATATCCACCTGTTCCTGCATTGTGTTTCATTGTGTGGTCCTTTTTTGACCGGTCTTCACAGACTACATGTTGTGCCCTGTTATCTTCACTACAGTGTATCTTGTGGCATTCGGACTTCTCAATACAGATATATTTGAATGACAACTTTTATGCATATCTTTTTACTTTTGAGTGCTGGGAACCCAGTTTGTGGTGGTATTCACCCGTATCTATCGCCACTGCACGAAACAAAGACATTTCGTGTTTTCTCAGAGGCTTTTAGGAACGTCATAGCAGCAGTAGCCTACTTAAAGGTCATAGATGCAAGTGGAGAACACCATATTAGATTCATCCTTGGCAAAACTAAGTTGGCACCACAACCTGCCCACACTATACCAAGGCGCGAGCTGTAGGGAGCGGTGTTAGCTGTAGAGCTCATAATAAATTAAATGGACAGTAAACTAAGCATCATCAAGTTTTATGCAGATAGCATAGTGGTGCTAGGTTCTGTATGCAATAAAACAAGAAGATTCTATGTACATGTATAGATGAAGTGTTTTTTATGCTCATTTTGGGCGCAAGGAAACTGTAGCTGAATGGAGCCTGACCGCGGTCTGATTGCGGCTTCCCCATGCTCAGTGTACTAGTTTCCCATAATGATTAATGCTTCTGAATGGGATTCCCGCTGTGTTAATCCTACCAGGCCGTACCGTCTGGAAGAGCTGCACAGAGAGATCAGAGAGAAGCGGTCCCTCTCTCTGTCTCACCGCACAGCACTTACAGCAGAGAGCTCAGAGAGAAGCGGTCCCTCTCTCTGTGTTTCCCCGCACAGCTCTTATAGCAGAAAGATCAGAGAGAAGCGGTTCCTCTCTCTGTGTCTTCCTGCACAGCTCTTACAGCAGAGAGATCAGAGAGAAGCGGTTCCTCTCTCTGTGTCTTCCTGCACAGCTCTTACAGCAGAGAGATCAGAGAGAAGCGGTCCCTCTCTCTGTCTCACCGCACAGCACTTACAGCAGAGAGCTCAGAGAGAAGTGGTCCTTCTCTCTCTGTGGTTCCCCGCACAGAGAGATCAGAGAGAAGCTGTCCCTCTCTGTGTCTCCCTGCACAGCTCTTACAGCAGAGAGACCAGAGAGAAGTGGTCCCTCCCTCTGTGTCTCCCTGCACAGCTCTTACAGCAGAGAGATCAGGGAGAAGCGGTCCCTCTCTCTGTGTCTCCCTGCACAGCTCTTACAGCAGAGAAACCAGAGAGAAGCGGTCCCTCTCTCTGTGTCTCCCTGCACAGCTCTTACAGCAGAGAGATCAGAGAGAAGCTGTCCCTCTCTGTGTCTCCCTGCACAGCTCTTACTGCAGAGAGATCAGAGAGAAGCGGTCCCTCTCTCTGTCTCACCGCACAGCACTTACAGCAGAGAGCTCAGAGAGAAGTGGTCCTTCTCTCTCTGTGGTTCCCTGCACAGAGAGATCAGAGAGAAGCTGTCCCTCTCTGTGTCTCCCTGCACAGCTCTTACAGCAGAGAGACCAGAGGGAAGTGGTCCCTCTCTCTGTGTCTCCCTGCACAGCTCTTACTGCAGAGAGATCAGAGAGAAGCGGTCCCTCTCTCTGTATCTCCCTGCACAGCTCATACAGCAGAGAGATCAGAGAGAAGTGGTCCCTCTCTCTGTGTGTCTCCCTGCACAGCTCTTTAAAATGTAAAATTCAATTTTTATTTTTATTACATACAGTAGGATTTAAATATATGTTCACAAAATGGGCTATATTGCAAACAAAATATCAAAAAATATTTTATGAAAAAGGGAAAAAAGGGGAGAGGACAATAGGGACGGGGATAAACACAGACACAGAGAGACAAAACATAACATAACACACAAGACCATGCTAATATGAAAAATAGTCTCACATGGCTGGTCACGGTTAAGATGTTGTTTTCAGACTGCTGGAGTTTATTTTGAAACATAATTTTGGGGGGATTTAATTACACATTATTTGCTGATAAGGGGTATGGCTATGGGGCTACATGTACTCACTCATATGCAAATCTATTTTTGTGTTGTTGGGAGAGAGATCTTTTTTTTTAGGGATGCATACTCTGCTTTCACTGATAGGGTGCTGTTGTGGTTGAGATTTATTGACGATGTCCTGATACTCTGGAAAAGGGGAGGAGGTGGGTATCGATGTTTCATCGATTGGCTCAAGCACGGCATACATTTTAAATAAACTTTGGAGATGAGCACCGAATCAGTAAACTTTTTGGATTAGCAAATTAGGGGAAAAAAATTGATGCACTAATAATCTTTAAAAACAAGTGAGATAATTCAATGTAAGATTGAGAAAGAGGGGGTACTCATCTAGTGTTGCTAAACATGGGTATAAATGAACTCTTCATGCTAACAGAGATCAATTGCTGACCACAAAAAAAGAAACAACGAGATGATACAATACGCTTTATTAGGACCTATAGGCTGGCAGGACATTAGAGATGTGCTCCAGTATTGAGAACAGTGTTGAGAGATCAGGTATCAATCTAAGAATCTGGCAGATTTGCTGACACAGTCGTTATGTCTGTAGGAAATGACATGAAGCGTGCTCTGGTTCTTTCAACTGTGAAGAGTGCAATGCCTGCAAATACCGTATATAACATCAAGAAAAAAGTCTGACTAGATAGTGGCATTTTTTAAATCAAAAGATATACAGTATTAAATGTAATATATTGCATGCACCTTCAGATGTAATATATTGCATGCACCTTCAGATGTAATATATTGCATGCACCTTCGGATGTAATATATTGCATGCACCTTCAGATGTAATATATTGCATGCACCTTCAGATGTAATATAATGCATGCACCTTCAGATGTAATATATTGCATGCACCTTCAGATGTAATATATTGCATGCACCTTCAGATGTAATATAATGCATGCACCTTCAGATGTCTTGTTACAGAAACCAATTACAAATATTGCTAAACATTATTTGCATAATCATAAAGCATCACCAAATGGAACTAAAGTATTGGGGATTGATTGATATGTTGCGGGGGACTACAAAATTAGATTGCTACAATGGGAATTGAAAGGGATTTTTACCTTTAACAGCAAGGCTCCCTATAGTTTGAATGAAGATTTCTCGTTTCATATGTTTTTGTAATTTGGATTCGTTGCTGTGATCTGTATATAGTTTGATTAATCTGTCTCATTAAGGTATGTAGTCTATGATATTTGCCTGTTATGATGGCATCATTTGGGAGTATAAATCACGCCCCCTGCACGGCGAAACATGCTTTGGGGCAATAGTTAGACTTTAAGGAAACGCCGTTCCCCTTGGGGCAGGTACAGCTAGACTCTTTCACCATCACAAAAATGGTTGAATACAGGAAAT
This sequence comes from Ascaphus truei, assembly GCF_040206685.1. Classification (NCBI taxonomy): domain Eukaryota; kingdom Metazoa; phylum Chordata; class Amphibia; order Anura; family Ascaphidae; genus Ascaphus; species Ascaphus truei. The sequence continues at coordinate 23,009,834 of NC_134485.1, forward strand.
GGCTTTACCCTCCCTCAGCCAAGATGGAAACTGGGATTGGTTACATCTGGGTTAGGCCTTTATAAAGAAGTAATTTGCTCTCGGCCAGTGCCTGAGCAAGGTGTCTCATCCCTTGGGCTCTTATGCTTTGGTAACGCTGCGTCCGGCGGCGCGCACTCGGCCACGTGCGCGTTCCTCACCAGCATGGGTATCCTTCTTGAGCCGGTCCCAGTCCTCCCTCACTGCATGGCTCACAACGCACTGTGATGCAAGAAAATTGTGATCCTGAGCGGTGACATGGTACGCTGATGAGCCTATCAGCGGCGGGGGCGGGAGCTGTCAGAGAGCTTCCTCCACAAGGAAGGGCGTGTGTGTGTGTGTATCAGCGTGTGTGAGGAGGGCATTTGTGGGGAAGGGGAAGGGAGCGGGAGCTGCTTACCTTCCAGCAGCCCGCAGCAGCTCCCTCCTGCAGCCCGGGAGACCGAGCCCGTGGATGGAGTAGCGGGTCCCTCCGCTCAAACCACGCCCCCCTCCGCTCAAACCACGGCCGCCGCTCCCGCTCCCTACAGACCGCAGATAGCGGTCTGTGCCTCTCAGCGCGCTGCCTGCATGCAGTGCGGGCGCGCTGACTGAGGGAGCGGGGCCGTAGCCTTAGACTCCGTTTGTGCCTGCTTTCACATTACTCTGCTTGCCAGCACTCTGATTCTGTTCGCCTTACTCCTGCCCTGATCTTGGGGCCATGACACAGAGTATGCTTCTGCACCCTGCCCTGATCTTGGGGCCATGACACAGAGTATGCTTCTGCACCCTGCCCTGATCTTGGGGCCATGACACAGAGTATGCTTCTGCACCCTGCCCTGATCTTGGGGCCATGACACAGAGTATGCTTCTGCACCCTGCCCTGATCTTGGGGCCATGACACAGAGTATGCTTCTGCACCCTGCCCCGATCTTGGGTCGTGACTCCGAGTATGCTTCTGAACCCTGCCTTGATCTTGGAGCGTGACCCTGACTACACCGCTGCACTCTGCCCTGAACTTGTGATCTGGACCTACACCCTCTTCCAGGACTCGGTCCCAAGGTCTGTGGTCACTTACCATATCCTGCCTCAGCCCTGGACTTCCTGATTTGAGATGAGCAACATCACACAGACGATCTACTAATCCACCTGGCTGGTTACGTGTGATTTGTTTCTTTTGCAGGTCTTTTAAACATATTTTCTCCCTGTGTTTTTGTTCTGGATTGAAGCTAAGACTACGCTTATAGTGCCGGCGACGGCGACGGTCAGGCGACAGTCGCTGGAAAATCAAATAGAGATGACTTCCAGCGATCACGGCCAATCCGGCACTCCGTCGCGTCGCGCTTGCTATAAGTGCACGCGACACGGCGGCAATGCATTTGGTTTGCCGCAACAGTGCGTCGCTGTCGCCGGCACTATAAGCGCAGCCTAACATTACAGCCTAAGATACAGACTCTGATTTACATTGGGTGCATTCCCTCTCTGAGGAGGCCAGCCTGCAGCTGTCCCGGTGATGCTGTGCTGTTTGACTGTACTCTCAGAGGAAATTCTGCAGATGATTAAGGCGGTTGTGAAATGAAAATCAGCTTTAAAGTCCATAGGATTATTGTATGCACTGTATGACTATCAGCAAGCGCGTCTAATTAGCTGCTGTACAATCTACTCACGTGTGTTTGAGGTCATTGATGATTACACAGGGAGGATATGCTTTAGGCTGTGTAAGATACGATATTTGATTGGCAAATCCCTGGACTCCATTGGAACATTTATTGCTGCTATATATGGCTTTGTAAAATAGAATTCTGCCTTCCCTGGGCACTTTGCACTATACTACAATACAGCCTTGTTACATAGAGGCAGTGAAATATCTGAAACTGTGAATCAGTATAATGTGTGCGCAGTTTTCTATCTGTAACCCATCTTCCCCCACCCTAAGGGGGATTTCCAGCGGTTACCTGGTGTTGGTGTTACCTGTCTGGCACACTTGAGGCTCTGAGCATCCGCCGGTGGTAGTGGGGATTATCAGGACAGGCTTTTGGTGGTTCATACCTTCTCTTCTCGGTGCAGCGCCTCCATCCTGCAGGGACCCTATTAGAAACAGGAGTAACCCCCCACAGGAAATTCTTCCTTCATAGACACACAGTAGCGATGGTATAACGGGTTCTTTATTGCAGCAGATAGTCATCTTGCATGTATCTGTCTGAATCAGAGTCTAGCTCGCAGGACTCATCCCTGGACTCAACCTCCAGGGCTTGAGGCCCCAAAAGGTCTATCCTTGACTCCCATACTCCCTGGTGGAGTATGGGGTAGCTGATCCCACTCCCCTGAGGGAGGGGAAGGAAGGAGAACCAGAGCCCTGGCTCCTCACTTCCAACTCTGCACAGAACCCACTAAATTTAGGCTGCAGCCCCTTTTGTACCAGGAGAGGGTCCTAGGTCTGCACCCCTGATGGGGCAGTACCCAGGCCTTAGGCCCACCCCCTGTCACACAAGGGAGTTGTTTACTGCTGCAGCAAGGAGCATGAATTTAACCCTAACACTGCCTGTGCTGGCACCAGGCTTATGTGTTAGGCAGGGCAGATTAGTGGCCCAGGCTACATATCCATTTTCTACTGCTCCAGAAAGAAGAAGAGAGTTCAAGAGAGTGAAAACAGTGTTTGGATACAGCTTGAGATTTGATTAAGCTGCAGCTTTAATGTGCCATTCGAATATACTTTCAAAAAGTTATTTTCTGGACTGACTAACTTTTTCCCAGCAGGGAGTTTTTAAACAATTGATAACCAAGATTTTTTTTTATCTTAACCAGCCATGTGAAACTATTTTTCATATTAGCATGGTCTTGTGTGTTGTGTTTTGTTTTGTCTGTCTGTGTCTTTTTCCTTTTTGCGGTACTTTGATTGCAATATAGCCCATATTGTGTGTAACGGTTTTCTTAGCCCACCCAATCTCACATTGGCCCCTGTGGTCTACTGGCCCCATTACATGTCTGTCTGTCGAGTGGTGTATATGCTGGCTTACAGGACTCCTGAGTCTCCCACTGGGTGTTAGTGGGGATATCAGCACGACAGGCATATGAGGTAGTGTGCTTAGAGTCCTACTCACATACGATGCAGCGCCTCCACCTCATCAGGATCTCTGCGGCCGCAGGGGGATGTATCTGATGAGGAACTCCTTCTTGGTGCCTTCCTCTGCTGAGTAACTCCACACTCACACATGAGGGTTGCGGTGAATAAGGGCATCTTTATTAACATCTCTCCAGGCAGACTGCCCCTCATCGCGGTCGTACTAGCCACTCATTTCTTTGCTGCACTCCATTGGGAAGGTTCCTTCTCTTCTAATAGAGTGGCTCTCCACCTCTCCCCTAAGGGAGATTCACCAGCTTGTCTCTCTGCTACTTGAGCTGCACAGACTCACAGCTCTTGCATCAGAGACTGCAACACTGTTGAAGACCTCCACATGACTCTCCTGAACACAGTCAGAACACAGACTGAACCACACTGGAACTCCTAACTTTTGGCAGTACAGTGTCTTATATAGACACAGAAACAGACACACCTCTTTTGTCACTAACAGTGGACACAGAGCATGTTGTCACTTCCCTTGTTACATATGATACCTCACCAGGGTGTGAGGGCAAACCTCCATGATTGTTACTGGCAACCCTGCATACTTACCAGGATTACTGCCAGTATGAAGAGATATGTACACCAATTTTACACATGGCTACATGTGTATATTTTTTGTACATTCATTTTTGGTATATATTGTTTTTACAAACAGGCTGTGCTGAAAATGCTGTGTAATACGGCAGGTATAAGCTTATAAGGGGTCCATGTTAAAATGGACAAGAAACAAAGGGTGACACACGGTGTGGTCCTTAGCATGTCACTACCCATAAACCCTGGCTGCAGAGGAAGCATTGTTTGCTAAGAGATAATGGCGACCGACCGGCAGGGTTGCAGACTGGTCTGAGATGTGAATGTGCTCACAAGTGGTGGTTGTGTTTGCTGTATTTATGCAATAAATTGAATTTTTCTATTTTGGGATATATTTTTGTGTGTGCCCCTTGTTATGTGTGTTTCTTTGTGAACTCATGCTTTTGTGGGTTCTTTGGAAAAGAAGGGAAAATTAAATTTACAAAGTGTGCACCACCTTGTATTGTCAATAATATGTTGGGACAAGTTCTGCCTATTGTAGTTAGAGTATTTCTTCTTGTGGTTTCTTTGCACTTCGAAATAAAAAACAGTATCAACACTTAAAATGCATTGCTTCATTTACAGCCTTGCTCCCATCTAATTTCTTTCTATAACTACCGGCAGTGCTTTTTCTCTGGGGATACGCCATATCCCCACTTTTTTCCTACAGCTACTGTGTAAGCCACAGGTGTGTAAACTAGGGGGTGCAAGATTTTTTAGGGGGGGCACCAATTTGTGGGAGCAGAGTGGAAACAGCAGAGGCGGGGTGGTGTGAGAAGATGATGGCGGTCCGCCACAGCAGAGCAGGTTGGCAGTGGAGTTGGATGGTGTCAGAGGAGGACAGCCGGAGAGGAGCGTGCCCCAGTGGTCCAACACGGAAGCTTCACTGAATTCGGTGTCTAGCGCTACCCCGGCAATTCCCTTCTGCAGTTGTCCAACTCCTCTGCTACCCTACTCTGCTCTGGTGGACCTCCGTTATCTTCTCACCCTGCCCGCCTCTTTCACCGCCCTGCTGGTTCACACTGACATATTCAAACAAAACACAGTCTTCCTTCATACCCTTCTTAGGGTAAAGTCCAGGGGGGCAAAGAAACCCCAGATTGATCATTCAAAATTAAGAAGGGGCAGACTGTGGGACAAATGTGGAAGAAAGCAAGCAAAATCTATTGTGATTAAACTACCCAGGAAAGTTGGTTCTGCACCAAGTACAGCCATACAGTACACAATTGCCTAGATGTTGTAATACTGTGTTTAATATAGAAACGTCTTGACAGTAAACAAGAGAAGCCATACTAAGTGTCCCTTTTTATTTCTTTTCTTGCAGATGCAAAGACAAGGTCCATTTGAAGCATATATTTTTCATACGGTTTAATAGCAGTTCGTCCTTGTGCTGTGATTGTGAATGTTTATTGTTTTCCTTTGTTATATTTTAAGTGGTTCATGAAGGCTGCTCATATGCCCTACATAAAAGCTGCTATGAATAAAACAGGTGCTGATGTAATGTACCAAACTTTCATGTAACTGTGGAAACTCTCAGCAATGCGTCTGTGTTTTTTTACACAATTAACTCTAATGCATATGCTAGTTTAGCCCCCTTTCCCTATGACTAAGGGAACTACACGTGCTGATTACTGTACCTGTTTGGCTTACGGGAGGCCTAATCCTCTGCCACTGGGATCCTGAGGTGAGCTCTTTCCTCCTTGGTACAGCGCCTCTACCTGGGAGGGATCCCTGAGCAGCATGATAACCCCTCACAGGAACCAATTACAGCGAATAATACACATACAGGTATATATATGATTGATTTACTAACATACACACATAACACAATACAATAACACCCACACAATATCCCCCACACCTGGCATGGTTTCCCCATAGTACTGAGGACGCACTAGGCACCAAACACCCGGCGTCCTTAAGGCACAAGACCCACCCAAAGTGTGTGTGGAGTAGCGCTACCCATGTGTAATGTCGTTCGTGCACGTTGGTACCTCTCCTGGTCTCAGGCCAGACCAGGGTATATTATAGATGCTGGATCCGCAGAGCCTTAACGTGATCCCACGACGCGGGGTCTGCTAAATCCTCTCTCCTGACAGGTGACGTCTGTGTCTTGAGACAGCTCCAGCAGGAATATCTCCCTTAGTCTCTAGGGTGGTCTGTGGTTTGGTCCCAGATCGCAGGCCGCAGATCATCGCGTGGCGTACGGTCACTGGTGTACTAACTCTGTGACTAAGGGGAAGCTTCCCTATCTGGGAGCCTTCCCTGAAGCACACACAAGCTGGAAGGGATCAGGGCCTAACTGGGACCTGTGGGGGAGTATGGTCTAGTCCGGGAGCCATTACCTTCCTCCTTGCCGTCTGTCTTCCAACTGCCAGCGCGCGCTCTTTCGTGTCCAAACCCCATCTCCTCCTTCACTGCATGTCCCCTAAGCATCCTGGGACATGTAGTCCCTTGCGGAACCGTCTCCGAAGATTCCTTAGATGGCCGCCACAACTAACTTCAAAGCGCATGCGCATGGCACTCTCTGTGCATGCACGATACTCAAGACGGCTGTCCCCTGTGCCGCCAGTCTGTCGCGGAGCTCCGGCGCTCTGACACCCCACAGCCATCCCCCTACCCGGCACAGAAGGTAAGCGGGGACCCGGCTACACTAGCATTAAAATTAATTTGCTCACAAACATGAACCCAATGAACACATAGGGGTTTACTCATTAAACTGCGATCTGTGCGCTGTCACACAGAAACTTCTACTGACTTAAATTTAATTTTCTGTGAGATCAGCATTATCACAGTTTAACGTATAACCCCATTGGTGTCGTTCTCACCTTACCTTTCCTCTTATTCTTATTTCATTGGCTCTAATCACATGGTTTATTTTGGGCTCTCACTAGCATACCTTTAATATGCACATCATATACCGATATTCCAGTGGCAGTTTTCCCATTAGGTAGGATAATCGCTTGTCGCTTGTGCGCATGCGTGATCGGTACTTAGCGGCCCGCACATGCCCGATTGGTGCTTACCAGCCCGTGCATGCGCGATCAGTGCTTACCGGCCCGTGCATGCGTGATAGGTGCTTGCCGGTCCGTGCATGCACGATCAGTGCTTACCAGACCGCTCATGTGCGATCGCTGCTTACCGGCCCGTACATGCGCGATCAGTGCTAACCGGCCCGCGCATGCGTGATCGGTGCTTGCCGGTCCGCGCATGCACGATCGGTGCTTACCGGCTTTCGCATGCACAATCGGCACTTGCTGCTTCTGTGCATGCATAATCATCAAGCGCCGATCGAGCATGTGTGGGCCTGCAACGTGATGTCACTCGGCATCACGTTGCCATGGCAAGGGGATGGCGCGGTGCTAGAACAGGAGGGCGGCATCAGGCAAGTGCCTAAAGGCGACATTTTTTTTTTAAATCCGCCACTGCAATATACACTCACGTTAAGTGAATAATATATTGTATATTTTCTACACTTGGATTAATCTTATCACATGTTGGTCATAATTTTTTAAGTTATGTTCTATTAGTGTCCCCAGATAACGAGAGCCACGATCTCTTGTGTGTCTCCTGCTTTATTTCTGTGTTTGTGAAAGTTATAGGTCTTTTGGATGTTTGTGTGTTTTAAAAATTGCTATCCTAACCCCTTGACAAAGTAACATATTCATCTAGTCCCTGTTTTCCAACTCTAACCCCGTTCTGCATTAAGCTTTTCCTTATTCTCTGTTTTTTTTTAATGGAAAATATAGATCTGCACCACTGGGATTTGACCACTCACTGTAACTGGATATTGTGTTAGATACTTTAGTCTGCAAGGGGTTACTGGGCATGTAACAACAGGACATGATGGCCAGATGAGCCCCAGGGAAGGACGGCAGGGGCCAGGGACTGAGCTTAACCTTTGTTTTAGCGGTCCCTTAGCCGTCACAATAGTGATCATTTATGGTTGTAGCTATCAGTAACAGAATAAGGCCCCGTACACACTGCGCACTTCGCGACGTGCGCGAGCTCACGCGTTCGTCACCGACCCCTGGCGGCCAATGGTAGTGTTCAGTCTTGAAACGACCATTGGCTGCAAAGTGCGGCGTCGACGCTGCTGCAGTCGCGGGAGTCTTTTCAATCTGTGATCTCCGGCTGCAGCAGCGTGACGTCAGTTTCAGCAGCCAATCAATGCCTAGATGTTTTACATTGATTGGCTGCTGAAATTGTGGGGACGGCAGTGGGGAGACGGGACGGGGGGGATGGGATGGTCGAGGGAAATAAATAAATAAAATAAAACTAGCGGTTTTATTAACACCCCCGGTCCCCGCTACACACTCCCCCCCCCCCCCCCGGTCCCCGCTGCACACTCACCCCCCCCCCCGGTCCCCGCTGCACACACCCCTGGTCCTTGCTCCCCGCTCTCCGCATGCCGCCCTGTGTCGGATCATTCCGTCTGCTGGGGATGACCACACATCGCCCAGCTGACGGAGGCGCGTGCACGCGGACGCAGTGCGCTGTGTGAACGAGCCTAAAGGGTGTAACATACAGGAATAGTTTTGTGATAACATTGCTGCATTGAATCTCAGTGTGAACTCCTTGTGACCTTGGGCATCTTACTACAGACACAATACAATCGTTTGTGAAGTTGTACTGAGCAAAACATTGTGCCTGTAATTTCTCACTGCAGCACTATTTAAGAAACAATACGTGACAAGATAAAGGATACATATACGAATCCAAAATGACCAAAACATAACATAACCAACGTTTGGTTCTGGCTGAATATAACCTAAAGGAGATTCTAACTTTAATGGACTGTGAAATGCCATCACTTAGTAAACTTGGGCCCATATGCATTTGCAAACAAAGAAGAAACCAAAAATGTACGTGTCTTTAACTGACAAACAATCTAATACCTTTTTTTTTAATGAGACGAAGATCGTAAAAATTCTCCATAACCTTTCTTTAGCCTGGAAATGTTAAAAGTGTACAAAATACTAAAAATATCTTTACTTGTCCGATTGGTTAAATAAAAAAAAAGGTGTCCTTCATCTTTATGTAACCCTCCCTGCCCGGCAGGTAAGGGAGTTTACACCATATGTGTGTTAGGGGCCTCTTGGGGTGCATACCTTCATCCTGGGCATAGTTGCGCAAGCTGGGCATACTTGCTGGCGAGATATTTTTCTTTGCGGGCGTGGCGGTTGCAGAGGCCCTGCTCTCTTCCCCAAGGCATTTAAATGAAATGCTGGAGGATGGCGTGAGGTCTCTGCAACTCAACTTAACCTTGATTCTGCCGGCTTCAGGGCTCGTCTCCGTGGCAACGCCGCACCAAGGTAAGGGGAGGGGGCGCGAGCACTGGGGGGAGGCAAAGCAGGGGGGCGCAGCAACAACAGTTTGTGCTCCCCTGGTTTAGAACAGCATTGTGGTTACAGCATTCTTCCTCGCCTTCTTATAGGCAGCGGTGAGGAGGCAGAGTACTTGGGTTTTCACAAATAGCTCACACTTCAATTTGGGACATTGAGGCAAATAAATAATTTATTTAAATTTCAATCAAATATTGTTGGTTTTTATTTGTCACTATAAAAGGACAGTACAGTCTCTCTCTCTCCCCCCCCCCCCTCCCCCGGCTCTCTCTCTCCCCCCCTCCTGTGAGAGAGAACCTGTTGCTAAAATTTTTGAATCCCACCACTGCATTGAGAGGCTGGCTCTCACCACCTTTTACCAATCTTCTCTTCCCAGGGTCCCAGCTGAGGGTCCCCTGTCTGTCTCTGTGCTCAAGCCCCATAAACCTGGGAGACCTGGGAGGGTATTTCTGATTTGCCTTGTGCTCCATCACTGTGGCCTGCAGCTCACTGCTCACTCACTACATATCTAGTACTGTCAGCAGAACAACCACCCTGTAGGGACTGGTAGCTGGGTAGTCTTGTAGCTGTATATAAAGCAGCCCTCCTGGGATATCATATTGTTCTTTAGTTCTTCTCTTTGGCCTTGCTCACTTTAGACACTCTCTTTGTATTATGATAGTTCCCTTATCAAAGAGCCCCGCTCCCTGTACTGCAACAGCTCCCATATCCAGGGGGCCTGAATGTATAGGGACACTTTTCCTGTGCTCCACAACAACAAACAGTGACTCTGGCCTAATTGTACTTACTCACTGTTTAGGTCACTAGCTGGACCTCTGTTCTTAGTATCTCACTCTCTTTCAGGAATCCTCCTGCTCTATGACAACCCTCTCCCCTCCCCTCCCCCGCCCCCTTTCTCTGGGTCATCAAAAGGGCAGGGCTAAGCTCCTGCCTAGCGGAAGAAAAGAAGAGCAAAAACAGTGCACTGCCAGGGAGCCAGGTGGTGGAAAAAATAAAATTCTATTTATTCAGCAACACTCAATAACATAACCCCAGAGGGGGAGACAAAAGCTCCTACGCGTTTCGGACCGTAGGGGTCCTTTATCAAGGAGTAATACCCCTTGATAAAGGACCCCTATGGTCCGAAACGCGTAGGAGCTTTTGTCTCACCCTCTGGGGTTATGTTATTGAGTGTTGCTGAATAAATAGAATTTTATTTTTTCCACCACCTGGCTCCCTGGCAGTGCACAGTTTTTGCTCTTCTTTTCTTCCGCTGGACTACTTCTTACAGATTGCACGCCATTTGGATGGACCATGCAGGACAATGAAGGACAGATGGAGTGGGTAAGATTTAATTCATTATTGATTTTGTGATTTTTATGGATGAGTACCGTTACTAGCACTGTTATGTCTCCAATGAGGTTACACTAGGGTACTTATTGGCATCCTTGGTTGTTACCTTCAGGAGACGGGTGTTTTGGTAACTCACATATCACACCTCATCGTTATACCCACTCCTTTATTCACTCTGTCCGTTAGTCCTGATCAATTATTATGGACATTTATGCTTGAAGTTCCACCAGCTCTGGAGCACCCATTTCTCCATATACCCCTAAGCTCCTGCCTAGTAATTGGCATGTGGCTATCCCAAGGGTGACTGTCTACTATACTCCTCCTTTAACACTCTGTAGTAACCCTAATAGGGAGAGGGGTTACATTTATTTTAATATATTATACATGTATTTTAAAGAGTAGTGGACAAGTGACAACCTATCAACACTAGTAATGTGTGCACCATCATTAGAAAAATTAACGCGATGATGTTGTATGACTTAAATGAAGGTGCGAGCCATGTTAATAATATGCAGTGAGCAGTGTATCCTTACCTGTTATTTTGCATGTTGCTTTGTTTGCATGATCTTTCAGTGTTTAGAATCCATGGTCTCAAGCTGCTTACACAACAAATCTTTAGCTGCACAGCTTGGGGTATGAATGAAATGGGGTAAACATGGTAAATCTTGTAATAGTAACATTGTTTTTGCCAGGTGGATTTACAGTAGCTGGGCTCTCTATCTGTGTTTGGTCTCGGAAAGGAAAGATTGTAGCTTGTATTAGGTTGTCCACACTTTAGACCTAAATAACACATTCCAGTATCTTCCTTTGGGTCCCAGAACATGCCGAATATACACAACAGTATTTATTTTATCTGCTAAGTATCCTGTATCTATATACAGTAAAGCTACAGTATATATGAGGTAATATTTAATCAGACTACGTAAAGGAGATTTCTTGAAGACAGAGAACTAAGTGTCAAAGACAAATTGGAGCCATTCCGGGGCAAACAAATGGCACGAGATGTATCAGAGAAAAACAAAATATTCCTCTTGATTGGAATGGGACTTTTTATTTGATACATACAGTGCAGTTTTTTCACCCAGAATTGCTCCATTTTTTGCCTTAATACATATGCCAAGTATTTAACTTGATTGTGCAAGAAATATTTAATATTTACAGACTAAGAAATCCTAAATGTAAGCTGTTAACTGAGCGCCACCATACTGTATATCTAAAGGAAACATTAGGGGTTTGTAGGAAGGTTAGTGGATGTTGAAAATAAAATACTGTGGTGTCTGCTGTCAGTGCTTAGGTGTTGGTTAATGTAAACCATACAAATATCAGAATAATCATTAATATTATTCTGATTGCACAGACTGTATTTGAAGTACTGTTTAAAAGCACAATATGTCCAAGTTTACAATACAATCTGTGTGAAAAGCACAGACAGATAATGCTCACAATGTTACCCCACTTTAAAGACAAGCGCCTTCAACACAAGGCCACTGTCTATTCAATATTCTGTGAAGCCACTTCCCAGAGATGAAGAAGAGTGTTTTTCAGCTCCGTTGAAATTACTGGGTTCCTACTATATACTGTTGAGCTGGTAAGCAATCTATTGTACTATGATGCTTGATATATAATAATATATATTTAGTTATAATAGTATAATAATAGTTATTTTGGGGGTTCAATATGAGCTTGCAGGTGTATGTTTACAAATCTTGTTCATCTGGTCTTAGCTGATTGGAAGGTGGCTCTTCCTATCTTGTTGAAGCTCACCCCCTCCCACATTGAAATGGTTAAAAGCTCACTCCATAGCATCTCCCACTCTCAGGGGAACTTGCTTGCTTGCAGTATGATTGTGACAAATATAATACAGCGTGCTTTTCCTGGTAATGTACAGGTTAATAAAAGCTTCAATCAGACTTAGAGCTATGCAACTAATTTTGACAGATTTATTATAAATCATTCTTCCTGGTAATGCACAGGTTATTAAGAATTTATATTAGTGTTAGGGACCCTTGATATGTTGTCTGCCGTGTAGTGGATCAGGGGCTTACAACATTTTGGCCAAAATGTTAAACTTAAAGACCATTTTATTTAATAGATATCTATACATATATATTTAGGCACTGTACCGTGTATAGGTTTCACTGGATGTGCACTGAGCTCTGTCTGTGCTTCATGTTCTGTCTTTGGTTTTAAATATATATCGCCATGCTCAGTAGCACTCCTTTGTGACACCTATATGCTTATATATATATGTTGTGGTTATTTTGGGGGTTCAATATGAGTTTGCAGGTGTCCTGTATGTTGATTTATAATAATAGTTACAGACAGATAGAAAGGGGTAAAATATGCACTGACACCCATGTCCAATATAATTTAGCTGTGTTTAGTTCTATATGTATGTGCGTGTGTAGAGGATTTTCAATGAGTACTGTAAATACAGTTGTGTGAAAAAGAAAGTACACCCTCTTTGAATTCTATGGTTTTACATATCAGGACATAATAACAATCATCTGTTCCTTAGCAGGTCTAAAAATTAGGTAAATTACAAAAATACAACCTCAGATGAACAACAACACATGACATATTACACTGTGTCATGATTTATTTAACAAAAATAAAGCCAAAATGGAGAAGCCATGTGTGAAAAACGAAGTACAGTATACCTTATGATTCAATAGCTTTAGCAGCAATAACTTGAAGTAATCGTTTTCTGTATGACTTTATCAGTCTCTCACATCATTGTGGAGGAATTTGGCCCACTCTTCTTTACAACGTTGCTTCAGTTCATTGAGGTTTGTGGGCATTTGTTTATGCACAGCTCTCTTAAGGTCCAGCCACAGCATTTCAATCGGGTTGAGGTCTGAACTTTGACTGGGCCATTGCAACACCTTGATTCTTTTCTTTTTCAGCCATTCTGTTGTAGATTTTCTGTTGTGCTTGGGATCATTGTCCTGTTGCATGGCCCAATTTCAGCCAAGCTTTAGCTGTCAGACAGATGGCCTCACATTTGACCCTAGAATACTTTGGTATACAGAGAAGCTCATGGTCGACTCAATAACTGCAAGGTTCCCAGGTCCTGTTGCTGCAAAATAAGCCCAAATCACCACCACCGTGCTTGACAGTTGGTATGAGGTGTTTGTACTGATATGCTGTGTTTGGTTTTCGCCAAACGTGGCGCTGTGCATTATGGCCAAACATCTCCACTTTGGTCTTGTCTGTCCAAAGGACATTGTTTTAGAAGTCTTGTTGTTTGTTCAGGTGCAACTTTGCAAACCTAAGCCGTGCTGCCATGTTCTTTTTAGAGAGAAGAGGAGATGAGATGTTCCAAAAAAATATTGACCTTTTTAAAATACACTTTTACTACACACTATTCTGTTTTGGTTGACCGCACAAATGTTTACATAATGTGACACATAAAGATGTAGCAACTCCCACTATCACGCGATTAGTTGGCAAAATCGCATAGGTTTGGCAACTCGTGACGCAATTGAATTGCCGATGGTAACATTCAATAGCGAGAGTAATAGCAGCTGCTACATCTGAAGCATTGTTAATGTCAGTGGATTAAATACTGTAGTTGATGCTTATACTGTACTTTAAAAACTAATGACTTGCTTCCTCCTCTGTCAGTTTTGATGTGTTCACTAACCCTTCCACACTAAGGACGGACCCCGGCAGGACAAATAAAATATATCATTCCCTTACCCAGCATGGTGTTATGGATAGTGTTTTAACAGTGTTACCAATTAAATAGGAATTTTCACAGATCACAATCAACGTTGATATTCCTAGTTCAGACTACTGACAGTTATCTAATTAGCTCCAAAATGTGTTGTAACTACATATTGTCAACTACAGTACATATTATTGTGTATTTTTTACCTATAATTTAATAGGAATAGATTTCACTTTCCACAACATAATGTTTCAACAGTCAAGTTTTTCAGTGACAATCATTTCAAACTTGAGATATAACAGCGATTATAGAAATAAAATAAATCTGTAGAATTTGCCACCATCCTAATGGACACAGGATGGTGGCCTGCTAGCAATTACAAATGTTATCTGACAAGTTAACACAAGAAAATTGTTACAATGAATCAGTGAACTGGATATTTGCCTGAATCAGCAAAGCTTCTGTCTCGCTAATTTACTTTTCATTTCAATGATTTAATGTATGTCAGGTTTTGTGACAGGTCAGAATGTTTTCATGGACTATTTCTTCTTCTGACAGTAATGATAATGAACACTTGTCTTTGACAGGTCCTCTAATCTGCCTTGCCCCCTAATCATATTGTTTCCACTGCAGACAGGGATTCTGGGTAATGACATGCAAATGAGTAATCATAGTGCTTTCTTTTTTGCTTTTTATCCACTTTAACATGGATTCTTTTAAGCTTGTGCCTGCTATTTCACACAGCTTTTTAAAGCAAAACCTTGGTCAAAGCAAAGCATTAAACAACAAAAAGGCCACATGCACATCCATTGTGACACATTATTTGATTCATTTCTACATGTTTTTTTCTTCTCAAAATTATGTGTGGCTTAGTTAAATCTTCTGGTCAAAAATGTTAAGCTGCAACAAAGTCAAGTTAGACCCTTCCCGCTGGAACCTACACTACCAATGTTATACTGTATCCTTTGGGATGCGTGACATGTATGCCGTGCCTAAGGGGTTAAAAATTAGAAGCACTGTATCTGCTGTGTGAGCTACAGAGCAGTTAAAACTGGTTACAGCAACAGAAGTGCCCTAAGAAATAGTGAAAAAATGTATAGCAAAAATAGATATACTTGCCAAGCTTATTGCTGCAGCATAGATTCTTTAGCTTGCCACACTCCGCCTGAACCTATGCAGATTGGATCTACCAGGTTACACCTCACTAAGGATGAAAGATGACGATGCAGGTCAGAATCCCTTTGGCTGTATAGCGGTTAATCTGGACATGTTCTACGTGACTGTGCTGCTCATCCTAAACTAACTCTGAGGTCGGAAAAGGATGTTGCTCGACAGTGAATGGAGAATCTCTGTCGGGTAGGAAAGATTCTTCTCCAGATGTAACTATTCCTAGTCAAACCTCCCAAAATAAGATTGCCAGATATTCACTTTTGACTTTGATTATGATGTTACATTGTCCTGGTCAATCTCCTTGTGCTGTTAGTGTTTTAATTAATTCAGGGGCATTAAGAAATTTTATTGATGAACAGGAACACCAAATTCCGTTATTAAAGAAGAACCGAAAGGAGGAGGTGGTGGGGTCGATTGATGGATCCCCATTAAAGTCTGGAATAATTTCCATACAAACAATTCAACTCCTTCTGACCTCTCATGATCATCAGGAATCTCGGCCCCTAACTTTCCTGTTATTCTCGGTTTGCCGTGGCTTTCTTTTGCATAATCCTACTATTGACTGGACTATGAAAACCCTTGAATTCTCTTCTACCATTTGTGCACAGAATCGCTTTCCTTGTAGATCTATTCCTGCACACCCGGCCCCAGTATTGAACGTTTCTTGTCCAGTTCCAGATAAAGTGGTAGCCTCTTCCTCTAAAGTTTTTTTTTACTTTTGTGGTGTATTTAACCCAAATTATACTAAGGTTTTGCCTCCGCACTGAGAATATGACTATTCTATTGTTATTATAACATGACCAAAGTAACATATTTTGACCAGGAGTTAGCAAAGCGCGATCTGCGCAATCGTGGCCAAATCAACGATACCTGCTACTAAAGTCAATGGCGGATACCGCCGATTCGGCCGCGATAGCGCAGACCGTGCTGTGATGACTCTGTTTTGTTTGTGAAACCACAAACCTACAAAATAAGTACAATCTCTTTTCAAAAAGAATATACTTCATCACATATACTTTCAAGTAGCTATAGTGCATAAATAATGCTTTGTTAATAATTAAATATTTAATCTTCAATGAAATATTAATATGTCTTTGGTGCAGGAGAAGCCAACTGTGCAGCGATTGGTAATTCAGCATTGGCTGCAAAAAGGGTTAAGAAGCATGAATGTTGCGTGACTTTTAAGTGATGTACTCGAGTCAGCAATTTAATCTTCCGCAGGAGTTCAACTTTATCAGAAAACCTTTCCATCCAAATTAAATAACTTGCGTGGAACCATATAAAAAAAATCTAATTTGCATCTAATTTGAGTTGCTTAGTGGAGAGTCATCAGTCATAAGATAGTAACACTATCTTTGTGCTTTGTATTTAATTTTTCTTAATTCCCCCCCCCCCGCCCCCTTCTTGCGAGTTCCCATGTGTAATCATTCCTGAAAAAGAGGACCAGCGATTGGACTTGCACAACCGTGTTCCTCCTGAGCACCGGGACTTAATGTATTTTTTAAAGGAGGAACGTATTCTTACACCTGGCCATGACCTCTTCAGCCGGGAGCTTAGTGGCACCTGGTGGAGCTAGTTGAGTGAAAAGTAATTGGGAGATGTAACAGTTACAGATGTAATTCATCTCTTCTCGCTGTTCCAAGAAATGATTTCACAAGTCGTTCACTGACTCTTAGCATCAAATTAATGTTATGTAATACCCATTTGTGACAGCTGACAAGCGAACAAGGCTACATTAATAGAATACCTGTCTCCAAAGAGATTATTCTCAGTACTACAAGAACTCAAATAATGTCAGCAATATCAATCATAACAGCAAAGTGCCATCCTTTACTGCAAGCCTCTTTGAAAGTTAGAGTTTAGAAGTGTAAGCGATAGAGAGAAAGCAACATTTATCGTAGCCTTATAGAGCCTACAGGTACCTGTGGAATGAATGGTTTTTTTTTCTCGTGCCTTAAATGTTCTATCAAGCAGATTGTGTCCTAAAGCATAAACAGTTTCCATTTATAACACCAAGGAGGTCAATCATTAAACTGTTACAACATTAAAAGAGCAGATCGAGGCACTATTGCATGAAAACAGGATCAGTAGGAGTTTCTGTGCGACTATGCCCGATCACATTCAGCACCATAGAAGCTTAAGGAATAAACCTCAGGGAGGTATCATCATCCTCCAGTCTTCTGACATAAACCTTCAAAAAAAACAACAAAAAAAACAAGCACAAGAGTTATTCCATCTATTTGAGTCTTTTGTTTGTTGTATTGATTATATAGAAGCAGAAAAGAAAGAAGCTCCCCAATAAAGATTTTTCATCGTGGCTGCTTTGGCCTTAAAAATTTATAATTGCCAACTGTTGATTTTCGGTGTCTTACAGGAGACACAATCAGCCTCACTGATTTTTAGTAATAGTGTGGTATTTTCCTCTCACCATAGAGGGCATAGATTTACAAGCTGTAAAAAAAGTAATTTGAAAACAAATACTGTACATATTACCCTGTGCTCCTCCCTATGTGGTCCATGCGGCTGGTAAAAGGATCGGCCTCACATTAAATGAAGACAAAGAACAATTCCTGCGCTCCAACCAATTGGGCTAAAATATACTAGTGATAATATGGGGCCTATGCTATAAGCGTCGATAAGCCACTTATCGAGAACTTATCGCCCAAAATGCCTACTGCTATTCAGTAAGCCTCGATAAGTGGGCGATAAAGGCATGAATCGCCAAACATTTCAACCATCATAAAAAAAATCGCCGGGTAAGTGACGATAAGCCACTTATCGGCAGGTTCTGAAACTCGTGCAATTCTAGCATCCGTGATTAGGTTATTGAGGCCTATCACGGCTCTAGAATGGCGAGTTTCTCCCCAAATCCTCATGCCAAGAAAAGTTGGCGTGAGGCTGGTGAGAAGCTGCTGAGAGGCTGCGAGACAGGACTTAGAAAAAAATGCTTTTTTTCTGCATCGGATTGATGCTGGGGGTCTCCGGAGCTGATATCCATTAATATCAGCACCGGAGACCCCCGGCATGAATTTGATGCAATAAAAATGCATTAACAGGCAACTTCATTACCTTAGCGGCTTACCGCTAAGGCAATGAAAGAGTTAACCCCTCCCGCTATCCACCAAGGGCCAAATGCCCCCTTCACCCACCCCTGTTGCCCACAATAAACACTAATACCCATCTCCTCTACCCCCACATGATTGATACCAGAGGCCACGGGGGTCCTCACGTGGTCCCCGTGAGTGTCTGTCAGCCCTCCGGTGGTCCCCGCAGGTGTATGGGGGTCCTCAGGTTGTCCCCGTGGGTGTATGGGGGCCCATGGTGTTCCCCACAGGTCCACGCTGGCCTGCAGTACCAATCCTGTGGAAACATTTTTTTTTTGCAAAACATTGAAATAAATACACCCCCCCCAACACATACAGTACAGTAATGGGCAAAATAACTATTATCCAGAAATGGATAATAGATCATTTGCCCATTATAAAATCAAGCATTAGCGAGCCAGCATAAATAAAGTAAATAAAACTTTCTACTTGCCCCTGCCATCATGAAGGGTGTCCTTATCAGCATACTCCAGGTCCATGTCCTCCGTTGCCAGAAAGAATCCAATAAAAAATACAATCTACTGACCGCTAACCCCTTAATCACTTTAGCGGTTAATAACCGCTATAGTAATTAAGGGGTTAACTCTCATCCCCTGATACCCACCCGTGAGGCCAAACCACCCACCCCGGGACCACTATACCCTCCCTCTACCCATTGATTGGCATAGTGGTACATCATACCCATGTAATATGGGCATGATAAGCCAATATAGCAGTCAATGGTCACCTTAATAAAAAAACATGAAGGCCAAAAATAAACATAAAAGATATACACAAGCACCTAAACACCCCAATTAAATAAATAAAAGCACTAGCCAACCAATGAAATAAATAAAAGCACTAGCCAACCAATCAATGTAATAAATAAAAGCACTAACCAACAAAACAATTAATTAATGTTAAACACTAGCCAACAAAACAATTAATCAATTTAAACCAGTAGCCAACACAACAAATAATTCATTTAAAACGCTAACCAATCCTAAAATGTACTAAAAACAAGCCATCCAAATTCAAAACAATTTAATCCAAACAATAAAAACAAATAGAAAAAATTACAATCAATTCAAAACAAGCATTTGCTAAAAAAATACATTGGCTGTCATTGTATTTATCTGTACCCAGGTTTACAGATTAATAAATTATCAGTCAATGGGCAAGGAAATCCATAAAAATAAATAAATACAATAAAAAACCTGAAAAAAACACATTTACATACATTCAATATTTTACTTACCTTTAGAAGTTTTCACCCTCCGAATCCTGTTGTATCTCCATGCATCTACAGATTTAACAATACATACTCTTCTGTGACTGCGCAAAACCAAGTGGAAAGTCCCAAAATCTCATTGCGAGTCGCGGCCCCCGGGCTGTGTCTGAGCCGCGGCTGCAAAATGTTTTTTTTTGTGGCTGCTGTAGTACTTTACAAGAACGATAGGCGGCGCAAGTGTGCCTTTAATCTAAATTCAATGCACAGTATTCCCAGGATATTGTTACAGTAATGTGTTCAAAATTGGTGCTCTTATAGTACAGAAATATTATTTATTTTACACTTAACAATTGCCCATCACTTGAAATTAAAATATAGAAACACCGGTAACCAGTCACTAAATTAACAAGAAGGGTTTTAATACATGTATTATTTTGTTTCATTTGCATTGAATGACTGTGAATAAGTCTAAGCATTTGGTAAAGGACCACATCAAAAATTAAGGCATAGAAGAAAATATATTACTAAATATATATTTTAATGTAATATTATATTACTGATAAGCTTAGGGGGGCTATTGAACCTTCCCCTCCACAAGGTCACATACCCTAGTGTAGGCCCTCTTTGTTTATAGGCCCCTGACTGATATCTGTTGCTGAGATGTGAGCCTAAGTCCTTTATTTCTAAATGATATGCCACACGTGACAGTAGATCAGACAAAGGAAGGCAGACTACAATAATGCTTACAGTGTAAGAGAGTTTATAAAGCAATAGACACCCTAGTACCTTATGATCCTTAATAAAAAGGATCATTACATGCAACAGCATTAGCATAGGAACATAACACGCCCACGATAAGCTCTGCACAGGTGTATGTCAGTGTCTGTTGCTCAGGCCACCCAATGTTGGGTATAAAGTCCCATGAAACTGGTGCCAACACAGCGTTGGAGCTCTTATTTACTGTTTTAGCGTGACAGGCCTGCACGACGCAAATGCTTCGGTACTCTTTACTTGTCTCCTGTTGGGGAACCCCTCTGATGGTGTGCGCACCTCCTGCTGCTTTCCTTGGGTTGCTCTGCTGGGGATCGATCTCCACACTCTCCAGCCAGCGTCCGCTACCACATACGGAACGTTGACTGACTCTGGATTACGACCGGCCAGTCCTAGAATCTCTCAGGCTGCAGCAGCTCACTAAGACAGAGCTGTTCTCCCACCCTGGGTCTCTGTATCTATATCTAGTTGTTTACTTTTCTTTCCCAGCACCCACAGGTGCCCCCCCAACATCTCATTCTTTGCCCTGATTGGCTGTATGTTGTGTGTCCCTCTCTGGGCAATAGGGGCACCTGGGAGTTGTAGTCCAGGTTCGGCAGCCTCTTTTAGTCATTGTCTTTTAACAGCAACACACACAGGAGACAGGAATCTGCAACAAGGCAGCATACATAGCTTTATTCTCTCAAGGGGGTTACACTAAGTATATTTTTAATCTTCTGAACTTTTTGTTGAGAAAACAGGAAAAATAAATGTTTAATGATTTGTTGTTCTAGTTATGTAGATATACATTACATCAACAAAGTAATAAGCAAGAAAAACACATGGCTATTAGATAGTTTAAATACTATGTAAACAATAGGCTTACAGTATGAACATTTACAGTATTTAAGTATTACATTTTTTTCTATTGCACAGGTCAAGCAATTTATATAAAGTGCCATAAAAATTGCCAACTTCATGGATATTCAGCTTAGAACACATAAAATCCCTCTACAGGACTCTTTTGATATCATGTTTGTTTGAAGCCTGATCAGATGGGCACAGCTTGCCAGCATGTAAAACTTGCCCTTTAGCCAATTGTCAAAAAGTAAGTGGTTTTAGATCCTGAAAGGTCAGTCTTGTGTCAGATGCTAACAAGCACTTCTAATGTTTGTATGCTTTTTCAAGATCCCAGGAATTATGTATTTAGTTGAATATAGCCTTATGTCTGCTGAATATTAACTTTATGTACTGCTTTGAAGTGTACCAAAATCTCATTCTAGTTACATCTTACTTGTACATCTGCAGTACTACAGCATCTCATTAGAAACTTTACAGATTTTAATTGAATACTTGTATCACACGACGTTTTAAAGTGCAATCCAATATAATAATTGTCAACTTGTCTTTGGACTAGAAGTAAATGATTGCTCTGCAACTACTAATAATATACTGTATTCAAAGCAAACAATCTTCACTTGTTATCTGACACATTCAGGGGTTAAAGTATTGTTTTGTATGTCTTTATTTGTATAGAGCCATTAATGTACATACCGCTTCACAATAGTAATACATGTGACAATCATATAAATAACAAATACAGATAACAGGTCATGTGAATAAGTGCTTCAGACATAAACGTAACATTTAGGAAGAGGAGTCCCTGTTCCGTGGAGGTTACAATCTAATTGGTATGTAGGAGTAATGTACAGAGACAATAGGAGGGTATTTTGGTAAGTGCTTCTGCAGGGGGCAAGCTTTATGTATCTAGTAATATCTACGGTGCTATTCATATGCTTCTTTAAGCAAGTGTGTCTTAAGGTGGGTCTTAAAGGAGGTTAGAGAGGGTGCTAGTCGGGTATTGAGGGGAAGTGCAATGACTTTCTAAATTTAGCGGTCTGTACAAAACACATACCTGTTATTTATGGCTTTTTGAGATGTCACAGCCTGGCACATGAGCTTAAAAATTAAACAGTAATATCAACACAAAAGTTTACCTCTGTGCGATTTTTAAAACCTTTGAGGCCTTCTGGGATTTGGGATTGATCCTGAATGATATCTTCCAGGGAGTCAAAGGTAGCCGCGAAGGAGGAAGAATCGGTTCTTCGCGGTCCTCCGGCATGTCGTCGGCCAGGAATTGGTGAGCAAGAGCACCTGCCTTCACATTCTTGGAACCTGGCAGATAAGAAATAATAACGTGGAATCGAGAAAAGATTAATGACACCATGCTTGTCGTGACCCGAATCGATGGGCGCCAATGATGTAGGTGAGATTTTTGTGGTCCGTAAGTATAGTGACCGGATTTTCAGTACCCTCTAGCAAGTTTCCCCATTCTTGTAATTAGAAATAGATCCTGAGCACTATGGATTTTACAATCAAAAGAGAATTTTATTTAAGCCACACAATGTTTCGACCAAACGGTCTTTATCAAGTGACAAGGCATTACCTTAATTAAAATAAGTCCAGTATGAATACCCCAAAGGTAAAGGGAAAAATTAAGATTATAACCAGCTGTCCCCTGCTGTCCCACGCTGATAAGAATCCATCTGTCCTATGTTGCTGTGCTCCATTGATCACATGCGTCCGCACTTCCGCATTCCGGCGTTTGTGACATCATCAAGGCCTCCATCTAAGCATCTGATTGGTCCTTCAATGATCCCGGAATCCCGCAAGAGTTCCTCCAGTCCTTCTACATAAAATCAGGTGTATAAACAACGTGAAGTTCTTACACATCCTCAGCACACTTCTGATTGGTCCTTCCTCAATCCCGGAGTCCCGCGAGAGTTTGTCCGGCCCTTCATAACTGAATCAAATGTGTGTGCAGCGGGGAATACTTGCTCATCCTCAGCATGCATTGCGCAGGTGTAGAGAGTCTCTTAGTCCTGCAGGTGCCATATTCTTCATCCAAAGATAATGTAGGAGAGGATGAAAGCCATATTGGAGGGAAAGATTGGTAAAATCAGTGAAACATCCCCAAAAGTGTCATATCGATGACCCAGGTTAAAAATGAATTAATTCAAAAGTAGAAAAATTTAAAATGGAGTACTTGTCAAGGTTCTTTATAATAATTCTGCTAAAGAGACATGTAAAGTACTTATTGACCTTATAAGCTAAAGAAAAAAAGATTGGACAGAGTCAACAGCAGAAGCCACACAGCCTGTAAATAAATGTAGAATATTCATGTCCTATTCTGACTCACCTTCTGGTAAGAAAACAGTTACATATATAAAGTCATTTAGACCCCGAGGATGTACAGTACAGTGTCAAGTGTATGCATCCAGTATGTTTCCCTTTGCAATAAATGTGTTTCTTTATCGATAACTGCAGTGGTCTTTTTTATTTGCTCAATCCCCATCCTCCTGAGAGATGATACAGTGTGCTTATGTTCTACACAATGAGAGATTAGTGCAGTGTCCTCTGCCTTGCTGTTAATCTTGATCTTATGCTCTATAAATCTTGTCTTGAGCATCCGACTGGTTTTACCTACATACAAGAGTCCACAGGGACATTTTATTATATAAATCCTACTTTTTATCCCAAGCTTTAGCCCACATCTGGGATGGCTATATACTCCTTGAACCAGCAGCACCGGTAACTGTATACTTTTGATTTACTTATCTGGTATGCAGCACATTACCTTCTGTTTCCATTTTTGTAATGCCTCTATTATGGCCAAGAGTTCTCAGTTGCCCACATCGTAATTGCTTTCTGCAAGTGAGAATTTTCTGGAGAAGAATACACAAGGGTACAACTTGGCTTTCAGATTTTTTCACTGGGATAGCACAGCTCCTGCCCCGACATCCGATGCATCCACCTCCAGGGTGAAAGGTAAAGCCAGATCTGGATGAACAAGAACTGGAGCCAACGCGAAGGCTGTTTCAGTCCATCAAATGCCTCCACCGCCTCAGCAGACCATGATGAAGGATCTGCTCCTTTCTTGGTTAATGCAGTGATAGGAGCCAAGATGGACGAAAAGTTCTGGATAAATCGATGGTAATAGTTCGCAAATACAAGAAACCGCTGAACTGCCTTCAGGCTGAAGGGAAGTGGCGACTCCAGAATGGCTTTCACTTTGCCTGTATCCAGGGCTAATCCAGTAGCCGAAATTATATATCCCAACAATAAAGTATTAAACTGATGGAATTTACATTTCTCCAGCTTTGTGAATAGATGATTCTCCTGCAAACATTTTAGAACCTGCAACAAATGACCTGGGTTTTCCTGTGCTGATTTTAAGAAAATCAGGATTTCGTCCAGGTATACAATTACATATTGGTCAAGGAGATCCCTAAATACCACATTCACAAAGTTCTTGAATACAACCGGAGCGTTACAGAGTCCGAATGGCCTAACAAGATACTCGTAAGGCCCATCACAAGTATTAAAGGTCGTCTTCCACTCATCGCCAGTTTGGTGAAAATAGAGGCTCCCTGCAAACGGTCCAAAATTTCGGACATGTGTGTAAGGGATATCGATTTTGTACCGTGATTTTGTTGAGTCCTTGGTAATCAATGCCCGGCCGCAATGATCCATCCTTTTACTTAACAAAGAAAAACCCTGCACTAGCAGGAGAAGATTATTCTGGATGAATCCCCTCTGTAGGTTTTCCTGAATGTAATCTTTCATGGGTAGGTCGAAATTCACCTCCGATGGCAAAAAAATTCCAGACAGATTTTGCGATGGTACGGAACAGTTCTTTAGACAGTGAGAACTCCAATGGATGAGTCAAGATTCCGTCCAATCCACCAGAGGATTATGAAGTTGAAGACATGGCAATCCTAGAATTACGTCAACCGTGGGGGAATGGATAACGTCCAAACAAATCTCTTCTGTATGATCCGCACCATCTCCAACCATAACAGAGCCGCCTCTAAGGAAACGAATGCTGGCTGTAGCGGTCTGCTGTCAATCGCCTCCAATCCAACAGAGATTTTTTGTGTCCCAAGGGGAATTGATGTCTCTCTGCGAAACCCTGGTCAATAAAGTTGCTGCCTGACCTAGAATACAGAAATGTCCTTGTCGACCACAAAGGATTTCGCGGTTAAATGGATAGACAGCAGCAACATCATAGGTAGACCGGATGGAGAAGGATGTAATACTGCCAGTGAGATTCTCCCGGTTCTCACTGGGATATAACATTTCTTGATTTATTGGGACAAAGAAGAGCCTGTATCCGGCGATATCGCAATACATACAGAGACCGGAACTGCATCTATGTTGCTTCTTATTGAATGATAGCTTGCTACCACGGGCTGCATAGATTCTTCCGGTTCCAATGAATTGTCTGTAATGGGAGCTGCAGAATGAGTCTGAAAATAAATACCTCCTCTGCGCTTTCTCGGCTTTCCTCTCCTGTAGACACTGGTCCATGCGGATGCATAGATCGATGAGATCCTCTAATTCTGCAGGTCCAGCGCGTAGAGTTCGTCCTTGAGATTCTCAGTAAGGCCTTGCCAAAATACCATGACCAGTGCTTCATCATTTCATCCAGTTTTGTGGTGAGAGTCTGGAACTCAACTGCGTAGCAGGCCACCAATCGACTGCCTTGAGAGATATGCAGGAGGCATGAGGAAGTCCTGGAGTGTCAAAGAGTCTATGGAGTTCCTGTGTGAATAAAGATAAATTACTCATGAAGTCTAGTCTTTGCTCCCAGATAGGTGATTCCCAAGCCATGGCTTCATCAATTAACAGTGACAATGATATATGCCACTTTTGATCGCGGAGACACAAACCGGGAAGGTACCAGTTCGAACTGAATAAAACATTGATTTAGTATCCTGCGGCAGCCAAGGGGATTTCCACCATAGCGGTTAGGTGTAGGGAGTCGTGGTTTAGAAGCACCATGGGTGGGACTTAGTTCTGGGGCAGCAGCTGCTGGGGGAGCAGGATTAGATACTGCACGCTGTACCTGGTCTGTTGTGGGTTGTACCACGGCTTGAATCTGATACATACATTTGTCCTTTTGGTCCAGGTACTGTTCCAGTATATTGAACAGGTTGGCATGCAGGGTTAGTACTCGACCCACCTCAGCAGGGTCCATATACTGTAACGGATGTTTGCACAAACAGGACAGAACTGCGAGGCCGAGGTGGGGATTTTGAAACACCGACCTGGAGCCGCAAGACTGCGTCCGGTGTTCAGGTTTGTTGTCGTGTAGCCAGGTAAGGGTAACAGGGGTAGGGAGTATAGGTATATTTGCTGTGGTCGAAGGTTGGAGAATAGAGAATAGTAGGTGTCACTTAGCTGAGGAGAAAAACTGGAAGAGCACTACTGTAGGTTTCAAAAAAGTAGAAAGGAGGGTGCGTATCCCATAAAAAGATTATTTATTGGTCATGGAAAAACAGGGCAATGGAGAGCCCTACCAACATTTCATGCTTCACAGAGCGCTTTCTCAAGGTATGAGCGCTTTCCAGGTGGTAACTGGAAAACGAGACACGACAAAGCAAAGCAGAGTGCTTGCGGATAGCATGACGTCACAGGGTAAGGACTACTATGCACAGCCGATTTGCAGAAGGAATCGCTGAGCCTATAAAGGAGGAATAGCCAAGTAGATGAATGTGATAATAGAATCAATTCACTGGTTTGTTGCTTGTCGGGGTCTGCACAGCAGGCACTGATGAAGCACCAGCTATACCGACGTCTGAATCAACTCTGGAGCGGAGCCTGCGCCCGATCTTGAAATAACGGGGGCAGAGCCTGCACTCAACTCTGACATCACAGGGGTAGAGCGTGCACTTGATGCTGACATCACAGTAAACGTCACGGGGTCAAGCCTACGCCTGATCCTAACAAGAAGGAAAAGAAAAAAAGTCAATTGTTACTTCTAGGCAACATGCTTTGGCGACAGAATAGATGATAGCACCATTTACTGTGAGTGAGAGACAGGATATTAGGCCAGATTTCGGGGAAAATATGAGGAGCTCAATTTTAGACATATTAAGCTTAAGCGGTGGAGTGCCATTGACAAGAATATAACCAGGTGGCAATCCGAGACTTGGGACTGGTTTGTAGGAGTGAGGGTAGGGGTGGATATATATATAGTAGTGTGAAAAAGAAAGTACACCCTCTTTGAATTCTATGGTTTTACATATCAGGACATAATAACAATCATCTGTTCCTTAGCAGGTCTTAAAATTAGTTAAATACAAACTCAGGTGAACAACAACACATGACATATTACACCGTGTCATGATTTATTTATTCCCCCTTCCACTGTCACCCATACACCCAAACTATCTCTCACTGTCATTAATACCACAATTTCATCAACGCACCAAACCTGTTGCCTTCATTCCTCATATTCAAACCCTCACTAAATCCTGCTGCCTCCACCTCCAAAATATTGCTACGATATGCCCTTTTCTCACTCATAAAGCAACTAAAATCTTAATTAACTTACCTGTATTCTCTCACACCTTAACTACTGCAACCTTCTCCTAGTTGGCATTTCACACATTCACCTGTCTCAACTTCAATCCATCCAAAATGCTGCTGCCAGACTCATCTACCTCACTCACTGCTTCACTTTTGCTGCTCCATTATGAAAATCCCTACACTGGCGTCCCATATCCTCTCCAATTACATTTAAAACCCTAGCTCCGACTACAACGCTTTCAACACTGCTGCCCTCATCCACAAATAAACCCCTGAGTGCTCCCTCCATTCTGTTCATGACATCCACCACTCCTCCTGCCTTTCACCTCCCCTCACTCCCACCTACAAGACGTCTCACGTGCAGCACACTCTCTCTCTGGAATTCCTTACCATGTACTATCAGCCTTTCAGACATTCCAAAACTCTCTGAAATCTCAAATTATTAAGAAAGCCTATCTGGCATACAGAACCTCTATCATCCAACCCCTTAACTCTCCCTGCCCCCCAGCCGTATTGGTACCAGCGGTGTGGCTGTACCAAACTCCACGCTATCTAACACCCCCTAACTTCCACACCCCCAAACCTTAAAGTGATCAGCTGTATGACCTTACCCCATCCAGAGGCATACTCCGTCCCACAGTGAGCAGTCACTTTATCTTGTGTTTCAACATTGTCCCTTACTCCCTCCATATTGTAAGCTCTCGTGAGCAGGGCCCTCATTACCTTCTGTATCTCATTGCGCTTGTTTGTCCTTATTTGTATGTTACTCTGTTTATGTAATTGATGTCACTCTGTACCCCTGTTGTACCGCGCTGTGGAATATGTTGGCGCTTTACAAATAAACCATAACAATAATGTCATGAAGGGGTGTTGCTTTTAACATCTGAAGGGTCTATTTTAACATGATCACTGATACAGTTACTTGTAAATATATATCATATTATTGATTAAACATGTACTTTTCAATGCAATGCCTCCATGCATACTCAATTGTGAACAAAATGTCACGCTGTGCACTAGTTTTGTTATGTACAACTGTACTAATGATAACATCTCATTATTATTTAGCACCTTTCACTGCTGGAAGGACTGGTATTCCAACTGGGATAGCTGACCTCCCAATGGAGCCACATGCACTAGTAGTGCATTGCAAGTTATGGTGTGCTGTTTTCAGATACATTATAATGTAACTACCACCATTATTTTCAATTATATAGCAACAAATCTTTACAGATTTAGCACACAATCACATCAAAGTACATACACGAGGTACAATACAGGGATATGATCACCAGTTATAAAATGTAAAGGATGGAACCCCTCCGATAAACAGCTTCCAGTGTAATTGGTACATTGAGAGAATCTTTCTGAGGCAATAGATATAACGTTTGTAAGTGTATGAAGTTTCTACGGTATGGCTAAAAGGATAAGCACAATAGGTTCCTAAGTAATTTAAGTAATGTCTAAAACTTCTTGCACCTACCCTTGTTTTCTTACTTAAAAACACATTCTCAACTTCTGGATTCTGATAGTGTCTACCATGTAATTCTTTAACTCATATCCTGAATCCATAACTAGAAACGAATAATCTTATAAATAGAGGAGCCCTACACCAAGATAAGAGATTAACTACTGAGACCAGTGATCCCCAAATAGTTTTACAATGCCCCTCTCCCCCTTGCCCCTACTGATGACATTTTCCAATTTAAGTCCCCGCCCCCCAATTTTTTTTTTTAAAGTCAGGAATTTGGGTTTGTTATTATCTCTGTCCCTTTCTCTTAAATTATCTTTCTGTCCTTTTATTTCCTACTTTTTTGTGTCACTTTCTGTATCTCCAAGTATATACATCCCTCTTCATATCCTGAGCCACCCTGTCAAGACCACTGTGGCCCCATTGGGACGTCAGCTATCTCAGTTTGGAAACACCTCCTTAAGCTCACAACGGTTAATTTCTGCGTTTAATTTATTCACATATATTATTTTTTTACTGTCCTGCCTTGTCAACCTCCACTGGAAAGTTCTCATTCATGCAATTAGTTGTAGTTTAATGTCAACCTACCTGCGATAAATATCATTGCTGAATTTGCGTCTTATTTTTGTGTCAGTCTTCTCTTGATATGAGAGAACATTGTACTCTCTGAGATATGGATTTGGACCAATATAAATCAGTGTTCTTAATATGGAAATAGGTATCTCACCTTAGGAAAAGACTATGGCTAGGATTCATTAAGCCATGATAGTGGGTATCGCTCCCTGATCCAGCTGTAAATGCCATTGACTTGATGAATCCTGGTTTTTGTCCTATGGTCCAGTCAGAGAATAAAACTTCATTGCATAGCAATAGCTTGATTCACACATAAAACTGGACTGATCAAACAGCCTGACTAGACCATTTGGGGTTTCCAATACTTATTGCTTGCTAACGTGGTTTTATAATCTAAGGAACAATAGAAGCTAGGAGTAAGTAGGTGGAGAAAGCATGCATAACAGCGACTTGAACCTCTCTTGCAATTTGGCAGCTTTCCTGTCCAAAACATTTCCTTTGACTAGTAAAATATATAGTGAGTTACGGAGATGTCCATGCCTTTGAATTTCAGCATTACATTTTTAAGATACATCTAGTATTAAACAAAAGACCAAAATACCCAATGCTACATCCAATGTGACAAAATACGTAGTTAAATACTTCAATGTTAGTATTCTCATGAATAAGGGTAATTTAGTTAAACCCTTTGGCCAAAGCGTTATAGGCCTGCAGCCACCTCACAGCATGACCAGTATGCAGGTCCTAACACTACCTGTGAAAATTCTCATTTACCTCTGCGGTGGAGGGAGAATGGCCTCAGTGGACCTATCCTGAACAGGAACATGAAAAAAACATGCCTTTGAATTCCAACATTACATTTTTAAGATACATCTAGTATTACTCATTGTATCTCCTTCTGCTTCATAAATTAAAATTAGATGTTTTAACCTGAGACCTCTAAAACCTACAATCTGTATACTGTGCTGTGTACACTGCAATGCTATTCAAGAAAAAAAACACTCATATTGTTAATAACACTTCTCTCCTATAATATTGAGATGGTGATCTGGTCTCGCTAATCTTCCTTCCTCTTCTAATCGTGGTGTTGCTGTAGCCCCGATTCTGAAAGTGCAGCATGATTTCATTAGCTCTGGACTGGTTGATAGTCTGCAAGAAACAATTCCTTTTAAGCCTCAGGAACTCTCTCACCAGCGCCTCCTTAATCTGATGGACCGGGTGACCACTAGAGGCATGAAGTATTGAATTTGTGGCAGTCTTTTTATGGTATATGTCCATTTTGATAAATCCTTCTTTATTAAGTGAGATCTGAGGTCCAGGAATTCTACAGATTCCATACTTGCAGTGCTAGTAAGCTTAATGTTAAGCGAATTATGGTTGAGGTTCTCGATGAACATCCCCAAATCCTTGGAGGGTCCCTCCCAGAAGATAAAGATGTTATCAATGAACCTCAACCATAATAAGACGTGCTTTGTGCCTGGACTGATGTCATCCTGAAAGACCACCTCCCTTTCCCAATGTCCGAGAAAGAGTTTGGTATAGGAGGGTGCGCAGGTGGCGCCCATTGCCATTCCCCTGATCTGTAAATAAAACTGACACTTAAAAAAAATAATTATGTGTCAAAATAAATTTCAACAAATCTAACAGAAACTCTACCTTGTTAAGGGCCAGGCTGCCACTAGACAGGAACTACCGAGTCGCCCGCAAGCCATCACTGTGACGGATATTGTATGTAACGTGATTTACAATAAATTTATATCCTTTTTGTATGCTTGAGTGCTATATCTGGGATACTTTTTCTTTTTTTCTGTTGTGTTGACAAATATATATATATGATGTGGTGGGTTCTGGGGTTAGAGCTTCTTGGGATTGTGTGTTCCTTAGCTTCATATAGTAAAGTAACAGCGTGCTCTTTACACAGTCCTTTAAATCTTATATTTTAGCTTTTCTTGCAGTTATTTTTCTCAGTTGCTAAAACCTTCAGGTCACATTGCTGGAAACATCTTCCAATTAATTAATTAAATGGCAAATTCAGACATACTGTATATGAGCCACTAGGGAAAAGCACTGAACTTTCAAAATGTAAATACATTTCTGGAATATTACATTCAGAAGTTGAATGCCTGCAATATGGCTACACAGCTAAACTCTGTAGATTTTGGATATTTTCATATAACAAAGAGTGCTGCAAATACTGTATGGACAAACAAGCACCATTGTCAAGCAGTGAGTTTGCACATGCATGTGAATTGTTGATCTATTTGGTCAATTTTACAACTGCCAAATAATTTGCTTCTTTCTTCCTCTCCCCAATAACATTGTGGTGAGACAAAGCATCCAAATTAATGCAATGCCATATCAAGTATCAACTCATTGTACCTTCCTTTGCTTTATGTCTGGGCAAACATACTGTCATTTCTTTAGATGATATGTATTCTTTACCTGTGTTATCCTATCATATACATTACATGCATTTGCACAAAACATTAAATTACTATGTATAAACAGCAGCAGTATGCTCACAATAGGGTGTATGTTTCATGTATTTAAGCATTGAAATTACTTTTCTTGAGCCAAAGAGACCCGTAGCTTTAGTTTGTCTAAAAAACGAATGTCAAGTGAACTGTATCAAACTGTGGGCCTCATTCTAGTAGCTCCGATAATCAACTTATCGAGGATTCTGAGCAGCTATCGCAAAATTTTGCTAGGTAGCTATTCTGAAAGCCTCGATAAATTGGTTAAATCGCACAGTGAAATAATTGTTTTCTCTCTCCCCACCCCACCCCCTCACCTCTCTCGTCCCCCCTCATCTCTCTTTTCTCCCTCCATCTCTCTTTTCTCCCCCCCCTCGCCTCTCTTTCTTCTGCTCAGCCTCTTAACCTAGTTCTCTCCCCGCCAACCCCTTCACCTATCTCTCCCCCCTCACCTCTCTCCCCCCACACCTCCTCACTTCTCTCCCCCCTCTCACCTCTCTCCCCACTCACCTCTCTCTCTTCTCCCCTCCTCCACCTCTCTCCCCTCTCTCTCAATCCCCCCTCACCTCTCTCTCCTCCACGCCACCTTTATCTCCTCCCCCTCACCTCTCTCTCCACTCCCCTCACTCCCCCCTCACCTCTTTCCCCCCCTCATCTGTCTCCCCCTCTCAACTCTCTCACATATCCCCTTCTCCACCTCTCCCCTCTCTTAATCCGCCCTCACCTATCTCTCCTCCTCCTCCCACCTTTCTTTTCTCCCCCCTCACCTTTCACCCCCTCACCTCTCTCTCCTCTCACCCCTCATCTCTCTCTCCTCCCACCCCCTAACCTCTCTCTCTTCTCCCCCCCACCTCTTTCTCTTTACTCCCCCCCACCCCTCCCTTCACCTATCTCCCCTCTCATTTGCTACTTTACTTCTTTATCCTACCCAGGTGCATCAGCATAGTTCTGAATTATATATCTATACAAAAGTGTCTATTATTTTATGAAAAAAGCCTTCATTTAGCCTATAATAGTAATAATCCCCTCAGAACAGGGCATTACAGGCCAGTAATGCCCTGTTCTTCAGGGATTATTACTTAATTATTGCTATACCTTCCGTTGCTTTATAATCCATTATTGCTTTTTAATTGTTGTATACTGTAGCTGTATAGTATATACTATGTTTCATAAGTAGGCCATGGAAATGGATGTAGACTTTTATATACACAGGGGTTCCCAGCACGCAATAAGAAAGAACAGACAAAAATGTCAATATGAGAAAATCAATGGTATATTGAAAAAAATAGCAGCTACAAAGTCAGTCCTAATATAGACTTGGAGAGTACATCCCATGGAACAAAAACACAAATGGAGGGAGAAGAGGGGAAACAAGAGGAATGAAACAAAAAAATAACACAGTAGGGGGAAAAATGTACAATACACAATAAGGTAATAAAAGTATAAAGGGGGTGATGTTTCGGAGCCTAAAATGCCCCTTCTTCATGCCCTTTCCCACAGACGGATACAGTCTATGGTACTTCCCTAATTTGCACACCTCCAACCAAAAAAAGCTCTCCACTAAATAAGGTAAGTAATGCTGAATGAACCTAATAGACATAATCTATGCAATCACAGTCACCCTATCCTGTAAAGGTAAGGACCTATGCAGTAACTCAGAGAAATCTAAGTATAGCCGGTGTAGGTAGACTGAAAGAACAGTAAAAACCTATGCTCAATACAGTAGTAACTAGCTAATCACCAAATCGTAGCCGAAAACTACACTTAATATTGGTAGAGCATAAGCATGAACATGAGACAGCAATAAGGACTCAGATAAGTGAACAAGGCAAAAAGTGAATAATACGAATGCTCTGCTTATGATAAGCGTCCGTAGCCCTCATGAAGAGGTCTGCAGCGGTCCCTGTAACAGCTGATAAAGACGCAAAGTTATTTATACATTCCAGCTGGGGAAGGCGAATGGTTCATCCAATCCCTGTGCTGATGCTCCGTGCATGGGGAGAGTTCCTGACATAGCGACCAGTGCATCCAATCCCTGAGCTGATGCTCCGTGTGGGGGAGGGATTCCTGATGTCATCAGTGTCAGCTGGCATGCCCTGATGAGGAACGCAGGCAATCATGAAGACAACAACCTCCATGTGTGTAAAGTTCACGTCCATACGTCATGCATGCTGTACTTGTCATGGGCACCTGATTAGCATACTGTGCCCTGCCATATTGTTGGAAATGCGCATAGGATCCGTCATCATCCGGACACATACCCGTGTGTACCCAGAGAACTAGTAGATCACACTAATTCTAAGTGGCATATACCTAAATATATATATGTTAAAAATCAAGGGACCCATTAGAGCATAATGACAGAAGCATATGTCCTATTCTACTACTGGTCATAGTTCCTGCAATAAACTAATACACATTATAATAGGAACCTGGAGACACAAAGTAAAAATGATCTGTGCACAAAGCTTAAGGTACAATATATAAAATGCCTATATAGAATGCAGTAGGGAGATAAATACTGGCAGTATGCAGGTGTAACGGTGTTTCCCCCACAAGGTGGGAGATTTGGCCATTACTGTACGTGTAGTACACAGGAGGGCTGAGTCGCCCACCGATGGTTGTGGGGACACAGGACTAGGCTTCTGGGGTTCATAACCTACATATTCTCTAGCAGTGCAGCGCCTCCATCTGCCGTAGGCTCCAGGGAACTGAAGGTGATCTCCCATGGTAGAACTATTACCTCTCCCCCCAGTAAGGTCACACACCAGGCAGGAGGTATAACAACAGGAACGGTTTATTGTCTTCACTGTACAGCACAGTAACAGGGCAGGTTCTCGATGCAGTCTCTCAGCTACCCACTGAAGGATGGTCGCTGGAACTTCACTACAGGCCAAGGGCACCAGCAGCAGTCCCAGCTCTTCCCTGCCTCTCTAGCAGAGGCAGAGGTATGGTACACACTTACTCTCCCCCGGAGGGAAGAGGACCAGACAATGCCCAATAATCAGGCTCTTGGCTGTGTGACCTTCCCCTCTCAAGTGAGTAGAGGCACTACTACATTTTGGGCAGCAATGCCCTTAAGTACAGCTAGGAGGAGAACACAAGGTCTGTCTCATGATTGGTCATGCCCAGGCCTGATGTCACCTCCTCCCGCTGTCATTCAAGTGCAGCACCAAGGAGGGGAAAACTCCATATCAACTACTGGCAGCCTGATTATACAAGGGCTTACTGCCAGGAGGGAAGCAGACTAGTAGCCACAGGTGACAGGGCTACACAGGTATGGGACATATCAACTATAATGAAGATAAAGGCTGGTAGTATATAGGTGACAAAATGCTCTTCGTCAGTCTCACACAATAGTACCTGTAGTAATGTGAAGAACCAAACGCAATAGGTGGGTGGTGACAAATAGTGTCAGAGGTGGATCCCTGGCGTATAGCAGATTGCAAATGTTGATCAACTGCGGGTGTAGTATGACCATGGACACAGCCCTCATGTAGTCAGGGACAACATACAACCTAGGACGTCTGTGATCTGTGAAGAGGGATGACAGATGTATTAGATACAGGACACACTAGAGCACAAAACCGAAATGTCGCCCCGCTATACTTTTATTACCTTATTTTGTATTGTACATTTCCCCCCCTCACTTGTTATTTTTGTTTTGTTTCATTCCTCTTGTTTCCCCTCCTCTCCCTCCATTTGTGTTTTTGCTCCATGAGATGTACTCTCCAAGTCTATATTAGGGCTGACTTTGTAGCTGCTATTTTTTTCAATATACCATTAATTTTCTCATATTGACATTTTTGTCTGTTCTTTCTTATTGCGTGCTGGGGACCCCTGTGTATATTATTGATTCCCCTGGGGGGTATGAGGTTCCTCCTTGCTCCCGTACAATACATACAAATGCTCTGTTGTGGAGTGCTACCTAGCACATATACTTTTTGATGTAGACTTTTTATCATAGTAAAGAATGTTTTATGGGTATAGGACTAAGTATTGCTTTTCGAAAAGACACCTTTTGGCACCGTAGAACACCCGATGGTCCATTCACACCGTAGGAAAAGTCTATGGCATTCATTAAGCCATTGTGGTCGGTTCACACTCTGACCCAGCTGTAAATGCCATTGACTCCATCAATCCTGGTCTATGTTCTATTTATCTAGCCAGGTGATAAAACCCCATTGCATAGCAATAATTTGGTGAGTGAGTCATAGGGGTCATATTTACTGAACAGCCCTACTCCATAAGACACCTTCAGAGGACAGAAGAACACTCACAGCCCATTCAAGTGATAAGCAGTCATATTTATGAAGCAGTGTCGGAGGGTATCTTGTGGACTGGCGCTGTATCCTGCAGTTCAGTTTTGCTATGCTGATTACCACAAGGCAAGACATATATAGTTAGGGGGGCAGGTGTGTGTATAGAGATGCTAGGGAGGTTGTGTAAACTAGGGTATGGTGGCTCACCAATTTAATTACTGATTTAGGCTTTTTATTTCCATTGAAAATTACTCACGAGTGAACACATCCTTAAAGCTATGTGTACCCAATGACTTAGCATTTGATGTTCTCTTTACAGTATCATGTATATTATGTTCGAAAAAGAAAAATTAACTTCACATACAAAAACTCCTTAATATGCTGATTAAATTGCGTTCCTTTTCATTTGGATCTTAGAGGTAAGATGTGCAGTTGACAATATTCATGGCATATTTTAATTTGAACAAATACACAGGATTTGACTTTAATTTATGGGATTGCACTCAGATGAATTGCTCTGCTAATGTTTTATGGTATCTCAAATTATTAGACCCCACTTGAGGAGATAAAAGTTAGATTTGTTCTATTAAATCATATTATTTGCTGTGCTGTGTCCAACCTTTTAAAACCAAATTAAAGCTCACACTGCTTATTCATGCGCATGCTTGTTTGTTTATGTGACAAACTACTAAATATTCATGTTACTGCTTATTAGCCAGTACTAAGAGGAAACCATTAGTGTTCAAATTAAATACACTTTCACATCTGGGTAAACAATTATGATTTTAAATATTGGAGAAATATTATTTACACATTTTTATTTTTAAGTTGTCAATATATTAAGATAAAAATAATGAGGAATCTCATAAAACAGACGATGAATAAATTAAAGCAGCAACTCATATAATAGAGGCCCAACTTAAGTAAAACCAAAGCAGTACTGTAGTGTAGTACAGTGCATAAATATCAACATGCAGTATTTGCAGAGAAAATTCTCAGTATATACTGTATTCAATGAAAACAGTGATTACAGTAACTTTAAAAAGTATTGGTTCTGCGCATACATTTTTATGATGCAATACAAAAACACACACACACACACACACATATATATATATATATATATAGGGTGCTCAAGTACCAATAAAAACGGTAGACTATGTCAATAAACTAAGAAACAATGGCGTAAAATATGGCAACTCTGTGCCTCCCTACAATAAAAAAAAGTTAACAAAAATTATCCATTTTGTCACGCCATCTCGAAAGGGTAGTAAATAATAGTGTAGAAGTCTCCACACTCCCCCCTGAGATGTTACAGGTACTGTAGTCACAATTCGTAAGGAGAGGAAGGTCCATACTATTTGTTCTAATGTCTGAACAATTTCATGACTCAATATGAATTAAAAAAAACTCTATGCTAAAAAGTTAGCTAACCGATTGAGTGAGGTCGTCCCACTACTCATTCACCCTGAGCAGGTCAGTTTTGTCCCCAGAAAGCAAGTGGTGGACAATACAAGGAGAAACATAGATTTTATTCATTTTGCAGGTTCCAATAAGATCCCTTTGGTTCTCCCCACTGTAGATGCGGAGAAGGCATTTGATGGACTTTATAGACTGACAATGTCTAAGATTTTTAAAAGCATTGGTGAAAACTTTTTGACAGATATAAAGGTCTTATAAGCTAGCCTTGGGGTCTACAACCTTTTAAGGAAGAAGAGCCATTTTATAAAAAATTGTCCAAAATATTCCGAGAGCCGCAACACATGTATGAATATTACACACCCACAAACACATACTGTACACACACTAATACTGTAGGTATATATTGTATAAGCATTAACATACAACAAACTTACTTTAATCAGGATTGGGGAAAAGAAAAAATATGTGGGGGAATAAAATGCATCTCACAATAATAAGTCCCTTTATTTTGTTTGTTTCATTGTTTTCATTGTTTCCGTGCAAAAACAGTTTTTCATTTTCTCTTTGAAAAAGTCTTTCTACAGACGAAACGCGTCAGAGTGGTGCTTGTATGCTCACTGTGGCATTTAAATAAAGTTTTTTTACTTTTTCAAGCATTGGTTGTGTGGAGTGCTGTGACCACGGTTACCAATCCCCTCCCTACTTACGTCACTTCCGGATAGGAGCACGCTGACACCACGAGGAAGCAAAGATGGCCACCGGAGCATTCTAGGCAGCATGCAGACCGGGTATCGTGAGTAACGAACATATATACTTAAGCCATACTTTATTCAGGCAGCTATGAGGCTAAACGGCACCGGTTTATGATTTACCTCGGGGTTTTTTCTTTGAAGAGGCTCCGCTGTATCTCTAAGGATTGACCAGCCCACTGCCTGTATCATCAATGCTTTTCCTCTATCAATACTGCATAAGTTGTTATTTTAGTGGTGTCAGCTCCAAAGTATATTGGAAGATTGCAGATTCTATACCTTTCTGTGGTTTGGAGACTCGGTACTCCAAGGGTTAATACCCAAATGTTCATGTATGAATATTACACACCCACAAACACATACTGTACACACACTAATACTGTAGGTATATATTGTATAAATCCAGGACAGGAAGGGAGCAGGATCATCAGGAACACCCAGAAAAAAACATACAATAACAAATCATAGTGTGGTACTTATGGACAATTATGGGTCAGAATTCAAGAAGAAACTTGGCTCTTACGGATCGCCTACTTACAAGAAGCAGGATATGATTATTGCTCCTGAGGAAGCTGCGGATGCAGTGAAACGCGTTGAGCCAAGCTAAGGAAGGAGACAGAGTACAGCTGCATCATACACTGACGGTCTGATAGCCTGCTCCAACCCCAGAGGCACTGCTGCTGCGGCTCGGCGAGTCTTCCATACCCCCTGATCTTCCCGTCCTTACCGGAAAAGGCGTCACTCCAAGGCCAGGAAGTGACGTCAGACGCCATCTATCCGGACGAGGGGGCACCCTCGAGGAGGGGATTTCTGAGTGGAGCGGAGGACATTTCCAACTGCCAAGCCGTGTATGTATCTGCCTGATATCCAAGAAACCTTTATGTGAATGTGCTCACACGTTGCATTGTGAGTACACATTTCTATGCTTCTTCTATACATTTTTTAGTGTTACCTGGTACACACTATGTTTCCCTCTTCTCTCTGTATGAATGCGGTTGCTGGTTTGTGAGAGCGAAAGCCCCGGCGATCACACTATCCAGCTTACAATCATCAGTGACTGCTGTTTGCTGCTATCTTAGGCGGAGGAATATATTATTCAACTTTACATACAAAAACGCTGTTTTTTATCCTGCTTCTTGTAAGTAGGCGATCCGTAAGAGCCAAGTTTCTTCTTGAATTCTGACCCATAATTGTCCATAAGTACCACACTATGATTTGTTATTGTATGTTTTTTTCTGGGTGTTCCTGATGATCCTGCTCCCTTCCTGTCCTGGATTCATATGTTTTGTGAGGGAATCAGTGTATATTCCCTGGAAGGTTGAGAGTTTCTTTCAGTTACACAATATATCATTTAATATTATTTAAATATCACTATCACTGTGTTTTAGCGCCACACTGAATCACTGGGTTTCACACTGTTTCTCTGCACTTGATTTGGGGGCTGCTGTACAGTATACATTCTAGATATTTGTATTTTATTTATAAGCACTTTTGTATTAGCATTTTTTGCCACTTTTAGACACTATGGAAGTTGTTTCACCAAATATCTTTGCAAAAAGACAAAATAGACATTTATTATTTAAAGACACTAATATAACACACACACCGGTGAAAGATGATTTTTTAGATGAAGAATTCATTAAATTAGAAAGACTACTAATTAAAGATACCAGAAGATGGCTAGACCTTAAATTCTTAAACAGATATATGGATTGTAAGCGTATCCCAAGAGGCCTAAGATTCACAAAGAACCCATCATCAAATTTGGATGATGAGGAGTTTGTGAAGAAATGGCATGAAACAATTGACAATTGCTCCTTTAATCTTATGACATCCTTGATAAACCAACATAAAAAGCATATCAAGAAAATTGATGAAGAGGTTGTCATAATAGAGGAGAAATTGGCACATATGGAAGATACTATTGAATTTAAAATTAAAGATCGTGAACTAAAAAAGAAAATTGATAAATTAGAACAAGAACTTTTTACTAGCAAAACAAATAAATTTCAGAGAGATGAGGAAGACTATCTTAGAGGGGAACAAAGAGATTGGAAGAAAAAGAAAAGTTTTAAACCACAAAGTAGATTTGAGGAAAAAATGGTTAAAGATACCCTAACTATACCAGGGAAATATGGAAGCAAACCATATCTTGAGAATGATAAACATCATTTCATACCTAGATTGCCATGGAGAGATAATTATGATCCTAAATTGTCACATGGCTCTAGGAAAGATTTTACACCTAAAAAACATTTTAATCAAGAAAGAGAATTAAGGGAGAGAGACCTATATAGAGAAAGAGAATTCTTTAATGAGAGAATACCACTAAGAGAAAGAGAACAAGCATTAGAAAGGGAAAGACGTAGAGAGAGAGAGATGATTAGGGAAAGAGAACAGAGAAGAGAAAGAGAATTTAAGGAAAGAGAAGCACAAAGAGAAAAAGAGAAGGAACAAAGAAGGGAGAGAGAACATAAGGAAAGAGAGGTAAATAGAGAAAAAGAATTACAGAGAGAAAAAGATATCATTAAGGAGAGAGATCATAAAAGATATAAGGAACAGAAAGAGAAGGATAAAGAGAGAGATAGGAAAGAGCGAGAATATCAAAAGGAGAAAGAACTAAGAAGAGAAAGAGATCTAAGAAAGGATAGAGAAGATAGAAAAAGAGAAAGAGAGAGATATGATTCTGCTAAATATGCAAAAGCGAGTAGATCTCGCTCTCCGATTGGAACAATAGGGACTAATGACCTTTTAGACATAAGTATTTGGGAAACAAAAAACCCATTTACTCCCCTCTTAGAAAAAGAAGAGGGGAGCCATTACCCCAAAGGGGAAAGAGACAGAGAGGCAAGCGGGGGGGAAGAAAGAAAATAGTAAAAAAGTCCCTCCCAAATTACACCAAAAATATCTTCAATCTGAGTAATGTAGAATTAACATCATCCAAATTAAGTGTCATTTCTAAGGGTTTGTCTTTTGCCCCTATTTGTGGCCCCAACAACTTTGAGCTCTTTGTGGACGCAAATAAATATATACGTAAATTAACGGTAAAAAGATTTTTTCTTAGCAAAAATGTTGAATCAAGGATGACTAATCCAAAACAAATTGTTGAAATAGAAAATGACAAATTTAAGCATACCACTCTTAAAAATAAATCGACCTTTAATCCTACTTACTGTAAAGGCAATCATATTGAGGTTTTTTATAATCTAATTGTCAAAGATTTTGAAGAGCTCTCAAAGAAAAACAACAAATCACAAATGAGAAATAATTTGAATAAGGAAGAGAGGGATGCCCTAGAAGAAATAACAAATAATACCAACATAGTTATTAAACAGGCTGATAAAGGAGGAGGGATAGTCATCCAAAATAGAGATGACTATCTAAAAGAGGCCCACCATCTTTTAGGAGACAAAAAGACTTATGAAATTCTAAAATATAATCCTACTGCTACCTTTACAAATGATTTAAAAACACTTTTGGATCGTGGTAAGGAATTGGGTATATTAAATGAAGGCGAATATAATTTCTTGTTTAAAGAACACCCCCAATTGCCAATATTATATACACTGCCTAAGGTCCACAAGAGTTTGACGCAACCTCCCGGGAGACCGATTATCTCCGGGATTAACTCTCTGACATCAAATTTGTCAACTTATATTGATACTTTCCTCCAAGATCATGTGAAGACACTCAAATCGCACCTG
The DNA here is from genome assembly GCF_040206685.1 of Ascaphus truei. NCBI lineage: Eukaryota > Metazoa > Chordata > Amphibia > Anura > Ascaphidae > Ascaphus > Ascaphus truei. The sequence continues at coordinate 23,052,138 of NC_134485.1, forward strand.
AAGGACACTGCAGACGTATTGCATTTATTAGAGAGCGTAACATGGAAGAATGAGTTCATCATGGCCACTATAGATGTTGCGTCTCTCTATACGTCTATAGAGAAAAATTTGGGCTGTGAAGCAGTGAGCTTCTTTCTTAAACAAGATCCAGATATGAATGAACAGCAAATACAATTCATTCTTGATAGCATTTGTTTTATACTTGACAAAAATTATTTTTGGTTTGATAACAACTTTTACATTCAGAGATGTGGTACCGCCATGGGTACGAGGTTTGCTCCCAGTTACGCCAATCTCTTTATGGGACTCTGGGAGGAACAGCACATATGGCCCGGTGGCATACTGGGGGCGGACCTTGTCCTTTGGCGGCGCTACATCGATGATGTGATTTTGATTTGGCAAGGCAGTCAGGAAAGTTTGGACGCCTTTTTGTCAGGTATAAATACAAATAATTATAACCTGCAATTTACCTCTGCTACTAGTACAAGTTCCCTTAATTTCTTAGATCTCAATATTTATATAGAGAATGGCATTCTAAAAACTAGGTCCTACTTTAAGGAAGTGGACAGCAATAACTACATCTTACGTACAAGCTGCCACCAGAATTTATGGATGGACAATGTCCCTTATAATCAGTTCAGGAGGATGCGCCGTAATTGCACTGATACATTGGTATTTAATGATCAGTGCAATATACTAAAAGAACGCTTTGTTGAAAAACAGTACAATCCAGGACTCCTGGACGTTGCATTTGAAAAGGCTAACTGTCTAGATAGAAAGGATCTAATAATACCAAATAAAAAAGAGAAAGTTTTAAAAACAAATTTTGACACAGTATTCTTAACTTCTTTTAATAAAGAATCAAACAATATCAAGAAAATAGTCAACAAACATTGGCATGTTTTATTAAATGACCCAATTCTGAAGGATAATATGCCACAACACCCCAAGGTGATTTTTAAAAAAGCTAGAAACCTGAAGGGGATGATAGCACCAAGTGCAATTAAAATGGTTGAATCAAATAAAAATAAAAATGGATGGCTTCAAAAATTAGAAGGATTCTATGGGTGTAGTTCATGCACCGCCTGTAGACATAAAAACCAAGAAAAAAAGAAATTTAAGAGTAACAACAGAAATGAGGAATATAAAATAAAACAATACATGAATTGTAATTCAAACCACATCATTTACCTTCTTGAATGCCCATGTGGGCTACAATATGTGGGTAAAACAACACGAGCAATTAAGACACGTATCATAGAGCATTTGAGTAATATTAGACGAAGTGTTCAGACCCATAATGTATCTAAACATTTTTCCATATTCCACAACTCCAATGTAGCAGGATTAAAATTTACTGCTATAGAACATGTGGCACAACATTGGAGAGGTAGAGACAGAAATTTAGACCTAAGTAAAAGGGAAATGTACTGGGTACATAAACTCAACACTTTGACGCCAAATGGTCTTAATGTGGATTTTGAGATTGCACCTTTCCTCTAATTATTGCACTCTATTTATTGCACTATGCACTTTGGCTATTTTGATATAATTCACATATTTAATCTGTATTTTTTATTCTTTTATATTAACTCATGCTGGTCTATTTTATACCTATGTCCCTTTAACTAATCAATGTCCTTTCTCTCTTTTTTCCCCCCTGTGTATGCATATGGATCCTCTCCATTTAATTACTATCAACTTGAGTCTTATTATGATCTTAGTTTTTTAATCATAGTTTTTAATTATGTTTTTATTTCTAGTACCTCTTAATATAGAGTGATTAAAATTAAATTTATTATATGTATTTTATGCGTCGATATTTTTGGCCACAGAATTGTGTACCCTTGTGGGAGAATCTGTGTGTAAATTAATTAAATGTGTTTTCAATTAGTATCTCAATTGATGATGCTATTTAAGTAACACCCATTAGGGGACATGATTATTGCTCCTGAGGAAGCTGCGGATGCAGTGAAACGCGTTGAGCCAAGCTAAGGAAGGAGACAGAGTACAGCTGCATCATACACTGACGGTCTGATAGCCTGCTCCAACCCCAGAGGCACTGCTGCTGCGGCTCGGCGAGTCTTCCATACCCCCTGATCTTCCCGTCCTTACCGGAAAAGGCGTCACTCCAAGGCCAGGAAGTGACGTCAGACGCCATCTATCCGGACGAGGGGGCACCCTCGAGGAGGGGATTTCTGAGTGGAGCGGAGGACATTTCCAACTGCCAAGCCGTGTATGTATCTGCCTGATATCCAAGAAACCTTTATGTGAATGTGCTCACACGTTGCATTGTGAGTACACATTTCTATGCTTCTTCTATACATTTTTTAGTGTTACCTGGTACACACTATGTTTCCCTCTTCTCTCTGTATGAATGCGGTTGCTGGTTTGTGAGAGCGAAAGCCCCGGCGATCACACTATCCAGCTTACAATCATCAGTGACTGCTGTTTGCTGCTATCTTAGGCGGAGGAATATATTATTCAACTTTACATACAAAAAAGCTGTTTTTTATCCTGCTTCTTGTAAGTAGGCGATCCGTAAGAGCCAAGTTTCTTCTTGAATTCTGACCCATAATTGTCCATAAGTACCACACTATGATTTGTTATTGTATGTTTTTTTCTGGGTGTTCCTGATGATCCTGCTCCCTTCCTGTCCTGGATTCATACGTTTTGTGAGGGAATCAGTGTATATTCCCTGGAAGGTTGAGAGTTTCTTTCAGTTACACAATATATCATTTAATATTATTTAAATATCACTATCACTGTGTTTTAGCGCCACACTGAATCACTGGGTTTCACACGGTATATATTGTATAAGCATTAACATACAACAAACTTACTTTAATCAGGATTGGGGAAAAGAAAAAATATGTGGGGGAATAAAATGCATCTCACAATAATAAGTCCCTTTATTTTGTTTGTTTCATTGTTTTCATTCTTTCCGTGCAAAAACAGTTTTTCATTTTCAAATACAAAATACATACACACACATACACTATCCCCCCCCCCCAAATACACACACACACACAACGACAGCCCACCCAAATACATGCACACATGTAAACGCTGCTTTGATCGGCTGGGGTAGCACTTCTCCTGCGAGCCACTGCTGTCATCCAGAATTCTAAAAACAATCAAATCATTTTTTTACTTCAACTCCCTTGGTCTGAGTCATGATAAGTTTGTCTCCTAACAGTTTGATGTAAGAAGTGCGATGCCTTTGAGGGTCACCTCCCTGGTAAGTACAATTTTGAACTTCTTACCTAAGGGGGAGGAGTCCACCAAGAGGTAACCAGTAGACCGGGCAGTTGAGGGGTGATTTTATTGAAAAGGCGCCTGCGCAGCGTAGCCCACACGACGTGACACCGTGGGCAGTGAAGTGATATGTCAGAATATAAAGGACCACCATAAGAAACTAATTAAGGAAATGATCAAAGATGGTGCGAGTATAGTTAACCTTCGACAATCAGACGGAGTGGTGGTCAAATCAGAAAGATACAACCAATCCAAATTATGGGTCCGTTATTCTTGAATATTGTGTTGAGAAAATGCGTGGTATATCAATGAAAAGAGACAGGTTGTCCCCATTATGTTACAGTTATGGCCAACAGGGACATATCACCCACTATTGCAAAAATTAATAAATGTACAAATTGTGGGAAACATGGTCACTCCAGGAGTCAGTGTTGATAATCTGTTGATACAAAATAGGGTACATGATGACACAGTGGGGTGAGATCAAGAACATGCGGTACATAAGAGATCTACTGTAGAGACCACAGCAGAATGGGAGGGACCCATGGACGGGACCATACAAAATACTTTTGACCACCAATACCAGTGTGTTTAAAGGGATATCATTTATTCACAAACGCTATTTTAACACTTTCCTGTTGTAAGTGTGCCGCCCCCCCCCCCCCCTGTCTCTGGGGTAGATGCCTTCGTTCTCCTCTAATGGTGCAGCGCCTCTATCTGTAGTAGGCCCCAGGGATACGGGGCGGAATCCCTACTGCAGAATCCCCTCCCAAGGATGAGAGATTCCAGTCTCACACACTGTCTCTTTCAATAGCAGCAGCTCTTTATGATCCTATCAGCAGTAGCAGTCAATGCAGTATATCCACAGCCAGCCAGCTGTCCTCCTTCAAGATGTCCCTGCCGCCACTCTGGGCCTAAGGGCCACCCAGAGTGGGGCTAGCTCTTCCCTCACCCCCTATGCAGGGTGAGAGGTACTTGGTCCACCTATCTATCTATCAGCTCTACTTATCAGACTCCAACTTGACTCTAACACACTTGACTAACTCACTAACTAACAAGTTGCACTGCCATAAGTAGATTCAGCAGGCACCACCCCTATGTCTCTTGATTGGACACAGGGTCAGGTGACCTACCTTCACTGACTCAGGGCAAGTGCTTGAGGTGGGGAAAACCCATGATAACTCCTGGCAGACCTGCCCTTACACAGGGATTACTGCCAGGAGGAGAGTAGAAATATAGCCCCTAAACTTACCAGGGATATATATATATATATATTTTGACATAGTCCAAAGATGTTAGGCAGCTTTCTGCCCCATTTTAGGTCAGAAAGTGCAGGAATAGTTAAAAATGATCCGTTCCACAGCTTCCCATTAACTCAGGCAGCTGGATGGAAAATCCAGACCACAGATTACAATGGCTCTAGTTCCCCCTCACCTGCTCTTCTAATCACATGCACAGGTATTTAGAGCAGAGAGGTTTTGCATTTCACTCTCTCTCCTTAGAGCCTGGAGGCTGGGGGTATCGCTGCTCCCCTGTTTCCAGTTTCGGGGTGGACGGCCCCTCCAAGTATCACAGTACCAGAGGATTTGCCTGGACACTTGGGACTGTGTTCCCACCACGAACAGATAAGACAAAACAAATGTTTATTGCTGTTGCTAAAAGACTGTGCTGTATCTAGTGACCCTAAATGAGAGGGCATTGTTTTAAGCTGGGGAACCAGGTTAGTTGGCCCAGTTAGTTCGCAGTTAGAGGCTGATTCTGATGTGTAGTTAGTTCCCTGAAAGGGATAGGATTTCTTTATATGATTTGGTTTTTATTTCTTAAAAGTGACACTGTGTGAAGTGCTATGACACTGATATAAGTGAACCACTGAATGAAAATGTATGAGTGCCTCTTGCCTACACATGTTAAAGCTGCAGTCCCTTACTTGGATGAAAATAAAGCAGGCAGAAGCCTGAGTTAAGCAATATAATACTTTGCATGATCCTGTTTGTTGTATAATTAACCCTAGAAGACTGTGTCGAGAAGAACCCAGACAGACGTCAGCGCTACAAAAGAGGGGCGTTTGTCACATATGGTGGAGAATGTGGGTCGACACTAAAGTCTGTGGGTTTGCAAATAAATGCGGGGGTTTAAAATGGCCGCCCAGCTGAAGTAAAATACAGATGCTATGAGTGAAGTCTGTCCCACTGTGTATATCAGTTGTGCTTCTAGCATACACAGAGAATGTGCGAAGTGTGGATGCAATAGCACCCTGAACCCAAACAGAAAACCAAAATGTTTTGCTGAAGAAAATTTTTTTTTTGCATTTAGCAAGTGCTGTTTGTAAAGCTAATGCCTTTTGCTGAAGTGAGTGAATTTGCAGCTAGCAAGTGCTGTATGTAAGTTGCTGAAGTGAGTGAAATTGCAGCTAGCAAATTGTCCCTGCCGGGTTTCTAAAATGGCCGACATGAAATGTTTGTTTTGTAATGTACATAATCATGAAAAACAGTGTCCCTTCAGGCCATATGATGATGATGACGACGACTCGTATGTGGCCCTGGAGAAGAGCCGTACCCACAGATGAATTTAGTATGCTGGGCCTGTCATAAAGTAGGTCACATGGAAGATGTGTGCCCCAAAATTTTCAAAGACAAACAGCTGCAAAAGCAAGCAACGCCCTATGAGTGCAAGCAAGATGTGGAAGCTGATACCAGTGAGTGTGTACCCAGTACCACTGATATCTCTGGAGCTAATAAAGCAAAAAGAAAGAAGAAGAAAAAGAAAACTGTTCCTCAAGTCACAGGGGAAGTGACCGAGCCACTTAAACCTGTGCTGGCAGGACATGCGTCAGAAAGGCGCCTAGATGTGCTGCAGACCGGAGTGACCGGCAGAATTGTCACGGGAACAGTGGCAAAGGAAAAGGAGGAACAAAGGGAAGCTGAATCCTTGAACCAGGATAAAGAGGCTTTGGTTTCTGCACTCCAAGCTGCCCGCCATAATTATGAAGTCCTGTGGAAGGATTTGGTGAAGGAGCGAGAATGTTGGAAGAAGGAGCAAGAATCTACTAATAAGGTGCGAGAAGCGAACGCCGAGTTACAGAGGTGTATACTTCCAGCTTTACAGGAGTACGAGGCTTTGAAGAAAACAGAGTCTCTCTTACGGAGTGAGCTGGAAGAGGTGACGACTAGGCTGGAAAAGGCCAATACCGTAATTGCCACCATGGATGAAAAACAGATTAAGTCTAACAAATCGATTGCCATCCTAAAACAGAAATACGGGAAGGCTCTACAAGAGGTTCATGCCCTCAGCACAGAGGTGCAAAACTCACGCCTGGAGGGCCACGGTCTGAACACAGAGCTGGGAATGTTGAAGCAAACCCATGAGATTGCCCTGAGTGAGTTAGAGACTGTAAAGCAAGAAAATGAGAGTCTGAAATTGGAAAATTCAGATTTGACTGACCAAGCAGAAAAAGTAAAGAAACAGTTGACTCAGGAAAAATTAGAAGTGCAGGAAGCACTACAGAATGCATTGATGCACACTCAGAGCCAGCACCAGGAAGAAATGGACGCTCTGAGAACAGAATTGCGACATGTATGCACAAAACAGAATTCTCTCGTGGAGGAAGTTAACGTTTTGAAAAAGGAGAAAAGCATTAGAATAATTCAGAAGCACTGTAAAGCTCTTATCCAAGGAAGAAGGGAAAAAGAAAATTATCGGCGTAAACGCGCCGCAACTATCATCCTAAAGGCTGCCTACAGAGGGATGAAAATTCGTCAGTTCAATCGCCGGAATAAAGCAGCCTGTGTTCTTCAATCATTCAACCGTGCCCACATGGTACAAAACAGATTCCTCATTATGAAAGGAGCAACTATAAAAATCCAGTCTCTGACTAGGATGACACCGAACAGGATTCGCTATCAAACCCTGAGAAATGCGTCACTGGTTATCCAGCGGTACTTTCGCCTGAATAAATGTAGGCCTCAGGAAAGAGAGGCACAAGACTACATGCCTGCCGACTGCAAAGGTAAAATGCCACAGGATACAGCCGGAGTTAGTGAGAGCTCCATCAATGTGAAGGTGCTCCAGGTAATCAGTGCTTCATCTTCTAAGTACCATATAATTGCCAGAAAGGGAAAATCCCAAATCTCTGAGAGTGATGGTGGTGAGAAAATACATGGCAGTAAGAAGTACCATAAAGGTTCAAAGGTTGCAAAGCAAAAGCGACGAAGGTCAACGCTGGCCTTGAATTTTTCCGGATCTCGCCACTCTGGGCCACAATATAAAGACAAAGACTATCCGGCCCCAGAGTTCCATCAGAAGCTAAAGAAACAGTCCAGTCATTTGCAGGTTGCAGCGGGTGTTGAAATGAAGTCAGAAGATGTAATGGACTGGAAGTCAAGGAAAAAAAAAAAAAAGGAAAAATGTTTGGGAATGACCGATTTTTATGTTATATGAGTGGACTATGTCACTTAACTTTGCAAATAAGCTAGTGTAGTTATGCTATATTAGGCCTCTAGAATAAGCATTTTGTCAATATTACAATGTTATATTGGTTCTCTGTGTTGAAAATGTAGCTAAACTACAAATTAATATACAGGGTTGATGGCCCTTAAGATTACAAGGCTGTAGTATAAAAAAAATAAAAATAAAAAATAAAATATTGGTAGCTTACAATATAGAAAAAAATGCCCTTTTCGGTTGGTACATATATAATGAGGTTCATATTCTAGAGTAGAAAAACCCAGGGAGGTAATAGAAATTGTCTGGTTTTGTGAATATATTTAGCATATCCTGGGTTGTAAGAATGTGTGCTAGACACTTATTTTTCAAAATAGTTCCCTAATAGAGAGCAACAAAATATGTTTGCCAAGTATAGTCTCGTATGACGAAACCTATTGTCCATAATTGCCGTGGAAAAAGTTCATATTTGTGTCATGTGAATACTTTATATTGTACTGAGGAGTTAGCTCAAGTATTTCAGGTAGGACGCTCACCCCAGTGAGGTCCATGGCCGCTCACCCCAGTGAGGTCCATGGCCGCTCACCCCAGTAGGTGTGAGCTGGGGAGGGGGATATGTGACATAGTCCAAAGATGTTAGGCAGCTTTCTGCCCCATTTTAGGTCAGAAAGTGCAGGAATAGTTAAAAATGATCCGTTCCACAGTTTCCACTAACTCAGGCAGCTGGATGGAAAATCCAGACCACAGATTACAATGGCTCTAGTTCTCCCTCACCTGCTCTTCTAATCACATGCACAGGTACAGCTAAACCCCGTTATAACGCGCCTCGTTATACCGCGATTCGGTTATAACGCGGTTTTCCCGTGACTCCCGTTTAAAAAAAAAAAAAAAAAAAAAAAACTTAAAATTTGTTTTTTTTTAAAAAAAAATTTTTTTGCACACTGCACACACTGCACACACTCACTGCACACACACTGCTCATTGCTCACACTGCCACACTGCACACACACTGCACACTGCACACACACTGCTCATTGCTCACACTGCACACACTGACACACTGCACACACACTGCTCATTGCTCACACTGCACACACTGACACACTGCACACTGCACACACACTGCTCATTGCTCACACTGCACACACTGACACACTGCCACACTGCACACACACTGTACACTGCACACACACTCCTCATTGCTCACACTGCACACACTGACACACTGCACACACACTGCTCATTGCTCACACTGCACACACTGACACACTGCACACACACTGCTCATTGCTCACACTGCACACACTGACACACTGCACACACACTGTACACTGCACACACACTCCTCATTGCTCACACTGCACACACTGACACACTGCACACACACTGCACACACACTGCACAGACACTGCACACACACTGCACACTGCACACAATTATTATATAGAAATAAACAGACAACTGCACTTTAACAGATGTATTTTGCCTGTACAACGTCTTGTGACTTTTGTTTGACAAAGTTAAGGGGGTGGGAAGTCATTGTGCTGTGGGGGGGTGGGGGGGTGGCGGGGCCCTGCGCTGCGGCTACGGCGGGCCCTGTACTGTGGCGGGGGGGGGGGGTTAGCGGTCTGTGTGTGTGAGTGCGAGTGCCTGTCTGTGTGTGTGTGTGTGAGTGCGTGAGTGCCTGCATGTGTGTGCGCGCATGTGTGTGTATGAGTGCGTGAGTGCCTGTGTGTGTGTGTGTGTGTGTGTGTGTATGTGTGTATGTGTGTATGTATGAGTGCTCCAGCCCGAGTCCGTGGAGGGAGGGGGGGGGAGAGTAGCGGTATTACTCAACTGGTTTTCGATTCCACACTCCCACTAAAAAGGATTTTGATGACATTTTGTGTCTGAACACTTCGGATTGGACTCTGTTCATTTTGTGGTATATTTTATATCATTCATCATCAGATTTTTGTGTTAGCGCTGTTTTCTTTCTCTTGTATATATATATATATATATACATATCTTTGATACAACATCTCTGGAAATCATGAATTGCCTTTCCTTAGGGGCCTCTGAATGGTGGAGTGTTTGTCAAACAAGTGTTTTCTTTACCCTTAGCCCAACCTGCCCATATCAGAGAGCCAATAAAGATAAGGTGAGGGGGAGTCAGGGCATCTCCTGTTTTGTTGAACACACAGTAACATCAGATAAGTGGCAGCAGGAAGAAAGTGAATTGGTGGTGCACAACACAACAAATATAGAACTGGGCTGCCGGTGCTAATAGCAACACAACTTTTATTGCTTTATGTGTATAAGTTTATTAATATAGTCTTTTAAAACAAATAGCAATGTTCACTGCCATATGCTTGGCATAAATCTAGATGCACTGTTATGGAGTTTCTCCAATAGTTTTGATAAATGGGAGTAGGCAGAGGAAATCAAGTCCCTCTCAAATCTCAGCTCACCATGTCTACAAAGTAATACAAAAAAATAAAAAGATTTAACAATACTTATATGTATCACGTTTTGTGCCAGGAAGGTGCCAGCTTCGACGCGGTTGATTCTACCATGGTATAATCAATGATGAACATGGAGAATTAGAGCGGCATGCGCACCAATCCATTACAAGCAGGAATACATTATTGAATGAACATTCCACCAATGTTGCTGTCCAATCATTCGATAAATTATTCCTTCTTGTAATGTATTGCTGAGTTTGTTGCTCTAATTCTCTGTACTGCTCTCCTTAAGATATGATAGAATAATACAAACCATGCAATAAATGCATATTTTTATCGGATGTTAGGAAAAATTATACTCTGTGGATACCCGGGTCTTTTTACCAAAGTATCACAACAGTCAAACTGGGGTAAAACTGATTTTAAAAATGGTATAAAAAAACCTTGCACAACCTCATTTTGTTATGATAGTAGAAGTGGGTGCATTTAAATACCAGCACCCCATAACGGGGCCTGTCACGCGTTTCATGCCACAGCACTTTATCAAGGTGTACCAGCACCAGGTGCAACAGCACTTTATCAAGGTACACCTTGATAAAGTGCTGTTGCATGAAACGTGTAGGTGCGTTCATGTAGTCAGTTTTTATTGTTTTCTAGCCTGCAATAAATTTGATCCCTTATTCTTAGTTTGGAGTTGCCTGGACATTTTTTCTTCCTCTGGATATGAGAAGCAGGATCTTGTTGGCTGTGCTCTATCTACATATACTGCTACCTGCGGCCCTGACTGTACATACTAAGAGTTAAATAACTGTAATTGTTGCAAAGAGTCGCATGCAGTAAGATCACAAACAGATATCCATTTGTCACTCAAATTTAGGAGCAAGACAGTCAAAATTAGTCTTGCTACACCCGTCCTAATCACATGAATCGATTTATATGCCTCCCATGTGTCTAAGTATTAGAGAAAGGAAGTTATGAGTGCATTTATATATTGAGGTAAAAACATAAACGTTGTTTGTCAGGTGTTTTTACTCTGTCGCAAAACGTCAATAGGGAAAAAATAGTACATAAATCTTAGCAAGGTATTATGAAAGCAGAATTCAACAAAGGTGTGTTTTCGACCAAATACGTGAATGCTTATATTTCTACGTAAGTGACCTCTCTGGGGGAAGTCCTGATATATGTAACATAACATAGGGATTTCTGTTTTATGTTTTATCTTGTTATTTTAAGAAACTGTATTGCATTTATTGTAACTGTATGTTCTTGTAATTATCTTTTTCTGTAATCTGAAGCAATATATATATGTTCAGAACCCCAAAGCATTACTTATGAAAGAATGATATATATATATATATATATATATATATATATATATATATATATATATATATATATATATATATATATATATATATATATATATATATAATGGATATTCTGACCTGGCCTGACCCACCCAATCTCACATTGGCCCCTGTGGTCTAACCAGTCCCCATTACATGGTCGTGTCTGGTGTCTGAGTCTCCCGCATGATGTTGTGTGGGGATTGCCAACCCAGACAGGCAGCTGAGGTAGTGTGTGCGAGTCCTACCTATATCCAGTGCAGCGCCTCCACCTCATCAGGATCCCTGCGTCTGCATGGGAATGGTTCTGATGAGGTACTCCTCTGTGGTGCCTTCCTCTGCAGAGTAATTCCAGACTCATACATGAGGGTATCTTTTATCAAGGACATCTTTATTGGCATGGTGGTATGGGCCAGCTGCCCCTCACAGCTCGCAGCTCAGCCGCTCATTTCTCTGCTGCACTCCATTAGGAAGGTTCCTTCTCCTCTAATAGAGTTGCTCTCCACCTCTCCTCTCAAAGAGATTCACCAGCTTCTCTCTGTCTCTCTGCTCAGAGCTGCACAGACTCACAACTCTTGCATCAGACTCTGCAACACTGTTGCAGACCTCCACGTGCCTCTTACTGAACAGAGGTAGCACAACAACAGGAAATGAACTGCTAACTTTAGGCAGTGCTGTGTCTTATATCACCTCAGGAACGGCACATCTCTGATGTCACTAAGGGTGGACACCAAGCATGTTGTCACTTCCTTTGGGACATATGACACCTCACCAGGGTTTGAGGGCAAACCTCCATAATTGTTGCTGGCAACCCTGCATACTTACCAGGTTTACTGCCAGCATGAGAAAGAGATATGTACACCATTTTTACACATGGCTACATTTATATATATACTTAGTTAAGTTATGGTGAGTAAAAAAAAGTGACAAAAACCCTCCACAGCAAAGCATATAGCAAATGGAAATATAGCTGTATGCAAATGAGCATACAGTTATATTTCCATTTTTTTATATATATATAACATTCTTTCATAAGTAATGCTTTGGGGCTCTGAATATAAATATATATATATCTATATATATATACGCAGAACTGCATGCTCTGGAGAGTATTTACATTTCAGACACATTTTGCTACAACAGATTTTTGTGTGTTAAGTGCATACTGCACCGACACACTTTATTCGAGCAAATACCCAGTATGTACCTGGCAGATACCTGGAATGCGCTGCTCCTCACCTCTGACAAGCCCCATTGTGTTTGCCTTCCCAGCCTGGGTTCCTGCCTGGCTGACGGGCGGCTGATCTGTTAAATGATAATGATTAGGATTTAATAGGCTGCAATGCTTCGCGTGTCTACCAGATGGCATAAATTCATGAATTGTAATGCAGTATATATATATACTGTGCAGTATTCCAGCCAGAGGGAATAAAATGCTTCAATCCCTGCCTGGAAAATACCTCAATGCACTCGGGCAGAAAACAGTCACAAACCTCAATACACCCGGGTATACCCGAATTCGTGGGACTAGCCGAGCTCGAATAAAGTGTGTCGCCAGTGTAGTTTAGTTTTTTCTATAATAAACAGGGACCTGAGACCCTGGCAGAAATATTGATTTACATATGTTGCATATTTCTTGGGTGGTGGCGGTGGATAGACATGATTGCAATTGAGTAAGGGGTTAAAGCTGCAGTTCAGTCAATATCCTGCATGTGTGTTTTTTTTTAATAAATCAGTTCTGTACTGTGAGAAAATACTTGTAGCATTTTCTTTTTTTTTAAAAACAACTTTGAAAGACAATTTTTTATGTATTCTAATGTAACGAGCATTTTTGTTTCTATAGCAACCCTTTAGAAAGGCACAACCCCTTCCTTTAATGTAACAGGCTCTGGCACACCCCTTTGTGAGTCCTGCCCCCACCACAGCCGTGCACGTGCATGAGCACAAATGTATCAGTCACTGCATGGTCACACGCACACATACACAAACACATACATGCGCACACGCACACATACATGCGCACACGCACACATACACATGCACACGCACACATACATGCGCACATATACACGCACACAAACATGCGCACACGCACACATAAACATGCGCACACAAACATGCGCACACGCACACATAAACATGCACACACGCACACATAAACATGCATACATGCACACATATACATGCGCACACGCACACATATACATGCGCACACGCACACATATACATGTGCACACGCACACATATACATGTGCACACGCACACATATACATGTGCACACGCACACATACACACACACAAACATGCGCACATGCACACATACATGCGCACACGCACACATACATGCGCACACGCACACATACACGCGCACACGCACACATACATGCGCACATATACACGCACACAAACATGCGCACACGCACACATAAACATGCGCACACATAAACATGCGCACACGCACACATATACACTGTGTGTGCGCATGTTTATGTGCGTATATATTTATGGTATTGCTTGACCTGAGGAAGAGGAAAACTCTTGAGAGCTTGTCCCATGACACAAATTGTTGGTCCAAATAAAAAAAAGGTATCAATTACCACAGTATATATATATATAGGTATCAGTACCGTGTTAGCCGAGCTTCAATAATCAAAAAATAAATAGATGATACCGTTCTGTGGCTAACGAAATGCTTTTATTTGTGCGAGCTTTCGAGATACACTGATCTCTTCTTCCGGCGATGTTACCAACATCGCCGGAAGAAGAGATCAGTGTATCTCGAAAGCTCGCACAAATAAAAGCATTTCGTTAGCCACAGAACGGTATCATCTATTTATTTTTTGATTATATATATATATATATATATACAGCAGCGGCAGCTCTTATTCGAGCAAATGCCGCTGGCTGTATGAGGCTGGGAAGCGGGTAGCCGCGGCGCGTGGCGGCACACTGTGACGTCACAGTCACATGCGCGCCCGGCTTCCCCGTCTTCCCCGGCTTCCCCAGGCTTCCCCGACACCCCTGGACATCAAATTAAGGTAAGCGGGGGTACGGGGAAGCAGAGGGGCAGAGCAGAAGGGGTACAGGGGTCCGGAAGGGTGTGCAAATTGCGCGCGATGAGGAGGGGGGGTGAGTGGGGGAACGCGGCGGCGCGCGTGCATTACTGGCGGCAGCTGGGGCAGATCCCGGCATGCCGCCGGTATTTGTTGCAATAAGATATGTCGGTACTGTATATATATATATATATTTTTTTTTTTAATTTATATGTACTGTATGTATATATGTATATGTATGTATGGATATATAGCGAAGGTCAGCAGCCGGCAGCGGAGGGAGACAAGGACGGCATCCTGCAGCGAAGCTCGGCAGCGGCAGAGGACAGCAGCCAGCGGCGGAGGGAGAGAAGGACGGCATCCTGCAGCGAAGCTCGGCAGAGGACAGCAGCCGGCGGCGGAGGGAGAGAAGGACGGCATCCTGCAGCGAAGCTCGGCAGCGGCAGAGGACAGCAGCCGGCGGCGGAGGGAGAGAAGGACGGCATCCTGCAGCGAAGCTCGGCAGCGGCAGAGGACAGCAGTGGTGGCGGAGGGAGAGAAGGACGACATCCTGCAGCGAAGCACGACAGCGGCAGAGGACAGCAGCCGGCGGCGGAGGGAGAGAAGGACGACATCCTGCAGCGAAGCTCGGCAGCGGCAGAGGACAGCAGCCGACGGCGGAGGGAGAAGAGGACCATGTGAATGGGACAGGAGCGGGACAGGAGGGCAGTAGGGAGGAGTTACGCTGTAGCAGCGGCAAACACTGGAAATCAGAGAATACTTCTGTCAGACCGCGCGTGTGTGTGTGTGTGTGTACACACACACACACACACACACACCTATCTAGACAAATCACCCAAAAATCTACTCGCCCCAGTCCCACCTTTTAAAAAAGAAATGGAATAAATTCCTAGTAAGAACTAATAACATTTGTTTTTGACATAACCGTTTATTTATTGTATTACATTTATACTTTACTACAACTAGTCCTTGTTACTGTACATAGTTCCTTACTAATCTAGTAAAAAAAAGCCAGATATAAATGAGTGAGGGAGAGGGTGGGTGGGTGATGGAGAGGGTGGGTCAGTGAGGGAGAGGGTGGGTGACTGGGTGGGTCGGTGAGGGAGAGGGTGGGTGAGTGGGTGGGCGGGAGAGGGTGGGTGAGTGGGTGGGCGGGAGAGGGTGAGTGGGTGGGTGGGCTGGAGAGGGTGAGTGGGTGGGTGGGTGGGCGGGAGAGGGGGAGAGGGTGAGTGGGTGGGTGGGAGAGGGGGATAGGGTGAGTGGGTGGGTGGGAGAGGGGGAGAGGGTGAGTGGGTGGGCGGTAGAGGGTGAGTAGAGGGTGAGTTGAGGGTGAGTGGGTCAGGCGGGAGTGGGTTAGAGGGTGAGTTGAGCGTGAGTGGGTGGGTGGGCGGGAGAGGGTAAGTGGGTTGGTGGGTGGAAGAGGGTGAGTGGGTGGGTGGGCGGCAGAGGGTGAGTGGGTGGGCGGGCGGGAGAGGGTGAGTGGGTGGGTTGGCAGGAGAGGGTGAGTGGGTGGGTGGGTGAGTGGGTGGGCGAGTGGGTGGGTGGGTGAGTGGGCGGGTGGGTGAGTTGAGTGGGCGGGTGGGCGGGTGAGCGATCGGGCGAGTGGGTGGGTGGGTGGCCGAGTGGGCGGGCGGGTGGGCGAGTGGGTGGGTGTGAGAGGGCGGGAGAGGGTGGGTGACTGGGTACTTGTGGTGACACACTAATATACACACACACATATACACATATATACACACACACACACACACATACATATACATACACACACACATATATACACACACACACACACACACACACACACACACACATATATACACACACACACACACACACACACATAATCACACATATAATCACACATACTCACCACCTTGCTGCCACCACTGCTCCGGGACACAACCCCTTCCCCCTTCCCCAACGGAGGCAGTGCAACCCCCCTGCATCTCCCGCGCGGGCAGGGAGGCAGGCACAGGGATCGGAGCAGAAGGGGGCACATCTCCCGCTCCCCCCTCCCTTCCCCAACCCCCACGGGGGCAGCGCAACCCCCCTGCATCTCCCGGGGATCGGAGCAGAAGAGAAACACATCTCCCGCTCCCTCCTCCCTTCCCCACCCCCCACGGGGGCAGCGCAACTCCCCTGCATCTCCCGCGCAGGCAGGGAGGCAGGCAGAAGGATCGGGGCAGAAGTGAAACACATCTCCCGCTCCCCCCTCCCTTCCCCACCCCCCACGGGGGCAGCGCAACCCCCCTGCATCTCCCGCGCAGGCAGGGAGGCAGGCACAGGGATCGAAGCAGAAGTGAAACACATCTCCCGCTCCCCCCTCCCCACTGGCGGCACAAGCCCTCTCCATCTCCCGCCCGGGCAGGCAGGCACAAGGATCGGGGCAGAAGGGGGCACCACACAGCGGCAGATCGGGAGCGAGCACACGTCACTGGGAGACTCATGAATATTCATGAGTCTTCCACTGACTGCCGGAGGCAAATTATAAACAAATCCCAGCTTTAAAAATGTCGCCAAATTTCACCGATCAATACATGGAGAATGGATTGACCTGCAGCTATACAGTTCTTTAGGTAAATAGAGATTGCACACATGAAGCTATTGAAGTAAAAAAAAAAATTTAAAAAAAAGACTGAACTGCAGCTTTAATATGAACTCATTGGAGATACCTTGTGGAAGAGAAAGGTGAGTTGGCTAGAGTAGCTGTGTGTATTAATCCTGGTTGCATATCTAAGTCACGTGCTCACTTGTGTGCTGTTCGTGACAGATGGTATATGGGGGCGGATTGAGGGGAGATATTGTTCATATGAAGGACCTTTGCGAAGGTGAATAGTGGGCCAGCTTGCAAGCTGTGTATTAAAAGCCAAGGTGTGCAGCGCACAGCAGTAAGGAGGAACAGGTCTTGCAGAAAAATAGTCCTTTATTTGTAATTCATGATGTGGGACAACAGCAAACCTTCAACGCGTTTCGTTCAAAGGAACTTTATCAACTTGATAAAGTTCCTTTGAACGAAACGCGTTGAAGGTTTGCTGTTGTCCCACATCATGAATTACAAATAAAGGACTATTTGTCTGCAAGACCTATTCCTCCTTACTGCTGTGCGCTGCACACCTTGGCTTTGGATCTACACTCTACTACAGCTGCACGCTTTGGAGGGGAGACTGGGGAAGGAAAGAATACTACAGTGAGTACTACACCTGGGGCTACCTAATGAGGAAAGAGGGGGCTGTCATTTGGCAACCCACTCCTACCTTCAAGGTACCTTATGCCCACTTAAAGGCACAGTACCAGAGTAAAATTGTTATTACCCAGCTAATACTCCCTTCCTTCAATATAGTCCCAGCACTTTCTGAGCACCATCACAAACATACAATTAAGCTGTGTATTAACGCTTGTCCTGTATGCCGGACAGATGTGCCGTACATGACGCCATAAAAGAAAAGAAAAATATTATAACAGTCCCAATAAAAAATTGAGAAATTGTATACACATGTATTTTGTAAAAAAAAAAAAAAAAAACACGCGTGTTATAAATGAAACTTCTTTGCTCTTTGTCACTCAAAAGTCTTGCATTCAATCAAAAATATAAAAATGCAATTTTAGTGATAAAACGCAAAGAAATTTTATTTCGAAGGCGCATGCTCGGCACACATGCCTTTTTTAAATAATAATCGTTACAGTGACTATATTATAGGAATATATATACAATTCATGTGTTATATGTTTTCGCAGCTTGTATGTTTTTCACTTTTGGCTTTTTTATTATAAATGGGGTGTGTGTGTTCGTGTGTGTGTGTGTTTGGAGGCACAGTATGTGTGTGTGTGTGTGTGTGTGTGTGTTTGTAGCCAGAGTGTGTGTGTGTGTGTTTGTAGCCAGAGTGTGTGTGTGTAACCAGATTGTGTGCGTGTAGCCAGTGCGTGTGTGTGTACTGTATGTGCAAGAAAAGTGTGTGTGCTTCAGCGCTAATGCTTATAATAATGTAGCGTGTAATAAACTCTATCAGTGTAATACCAAATGTGCCTAAAATTAATAGGAAGGCTGCCTGGAACAATGAAATGGCTACAAATAACATACAAGAATAACAAAAAATAAACCGGTGCCTACAAAGTCAATGTCCATGAAAAACATGACCATATAGCAAAGTCCAGTCCTGTTGAAATAGGAATCCTCTGTTGTGTCTTGATAGATGTCTCAAACCATGTGGAAAGAAAACCAGAGACCAATCATGGCGTATAACTATAGGATATTAGCAGAGCTATATAATCTATGAGTCATATATATGTAGCCCTTTTTCCTAGTGAACACAGACTGCTACCATATGCTGTATGACCTGCAGGCTCACAGGGCCTGAGCCTCCGCCACGGATAGCCTGGGGCCCACAATATAATAGCTAATACCTGGTACTTGGTGCAGCGCCTCCACCTGCGACAGCTCCCGCCAGAGGGGGAGTGGTTCTTCGCAGGACACTTATGTACATCAACACACACACAGCAATATAACCAACCAAATAACTTTACTCGCATGAACGGGTTTGCGTGTCTCTCACGTATCAACAGGTGTCCCTCCCTAGAGGGGCACTATCTATGGCGTCTCACAGGACGTTAACTTCCCTCCTTCACCGGGTGATCCCACCCCGTGTCCAATTCCCCCCCCCCAGTACAATATATCCCCCCACCCTCAAGTGAGTTACTGAGCCTATATGTGTGACTGCGCATATCGGTGGTGCACTTGTGGTTTACCTGCCGGGCACTCCAGTACCCAGGCCTGCAAGGGTCTTCACAAAGGATCAGTGGGTCCGAGGCGACATCGGGAGTAGACGTCCGGGGCGATCTCACACAGATGTGCGGCAGCACAGTAGCAGGGTCTGAGCCCAGACCTCCTGCTAGATACACACTGTCTCTTTAAGCGATCACTGAACGGTACACTAAGGGAACCGGAACCTGTCTAGGGCCAGTCCCTATCTCTGCTCCACACTACGGGGACTCAGGGCCTAACTGGGCCTGGGGTATAAGGCCTAGGTAGGGGCTGAGTGCCCCCCTACACTTGGAGCTCCGTCTCCTTCCTCCTTCCGCTAGCTCTGAGCAACGTGCGCCCCCTCTGACTCCTATATCCTCCTTCCTTCCTTCCTTCCAACCACCTGATTGGTCCCCTGGCGTCACCTGGTCCCGCGGGGCTGCTGGGACTCGTAGTTCCCTATGCTCCACCCTATGGGAGCTACAACTCCTTCGCGGGATTTGGCTGCTATGCCCGCGCATGCGCGACCTCCTGCTCCACACCTACTGCGCCTGCGCCAACTCCCAAAATGGCGGTGCCCTGATAACGCGTAACCTCCGATATACCGGAGCGTTCCCTGCCCTGCTGCAACCCTCCCACCCGACAACAACAAATGCGGGCGAGGGGAGCCCGGCTACATATACATATACACATATAATGCATAAAAATCCCCAGTGGTTGAGACTGATACTATCATGATAGGGGTTAATATCAGTGTTGTTAGAAATACAATTTAAGTAATGTGTTACTTTTGAATCCCCTAGTAATCACGAAAGGACACCGATAGGCAAATAGATCTATATATGAGGTCTATAGGGTAGACACAGCGTAGAATATGTCAAGAATGGAGGAAAACAAATTATGCACAGTATCCACAGTAGATATATTCTTGCCAGAGCAGACCTGCCACATCACACAGCTTGACTCAATCAATGGTTACAAAAGTGTGCAAGGCATGCATATACTGTTGCAAGATGTATCATTACACACAAGTGGTAACGCTACAGTAGTTCAATTGCTTCGCTCTCACAAAAAATGCACATTAGTAATCATGTGTCCAATGTCGGACAAAAATGCCTGCACAATTCAATGGCACTATGCCCCATACGTAGCACACAGAACACGTTAGCACACAATGTTATGCCATACAATCGTTCACCGCAGGCAGCGTTCGCAGCCGGTGTCTGCATCAGTCTCAACCAGATGACGTCATCATCCCGACACCATCAAACCCGACGATCGTTTCGCGTAACCCGTACGCTTCTTCTAAGGGGGAGGAGTAATAATCCAAGGTGGATGGCAAGTTTAAATACCCTTCTCAGAGGTAAGACGGGGGCGTGTTTGGAGTATCCAAGCCTTTTACATAGATTTCAGAGTAATCTTATTTTTCCAGAGGAAAGAACAAATTGCTTACATAAAATAAGTTTAATTGGAGCAAACAAATAATAAAGACACATGTCTAGAGTGACAGCTGACAAGCAACTAGCTCAGTTTAAAAATTACAGAGTACAGTCAAACATAGAAACGGAAAGGGTCTTGGTAAAAGTCACAATCAAACGCCAGCCAATGTGGCTTGACTTCCACTTATTAGCATAAAGTCCAGCGAGGTCAGCTTTTTTGTCATGTACTCAGCCACGGAAGTAAGTGAATTGCCAGCCCCTTACCTGTACCAGCCTCTACCTAGCAATCGCACAGACCTTAAGGATGAATTATGCCGAATGCCCTCTACACTCCTGAGCCAGACCATGGCGTGCTCACTGCTCTCACACATACCATTGATCCGGAAAGGTAGTTGTGGCATTACCCTCTGTTAGTAGCCGGTTCAAATTGGCAAAGAGTCTGGGACGGATGTTCCAAAAGGACAAATGCAGGCGCCGCCTGTCGCTTGGTGGGCGCCAAAAATCCAAAAGACACTGCTGACTCTCAATCAGCTGGTATCCACCTCAGACTGTTCACATGCAGGAGCTGATGTACGGAAGCTCCTTAGGTCCAAAACACCAAACGCATTTCTCCAAAGAGTTGGCTTCTTCAGTGGTAAGTGTTAGTCCTCAAAAAGGGGCAGTATTTAAATGTTTTCGAAAAGTCATCTGATAGGTCAAACAATTAACAGAGCATCAAACCTAATAAAAAAAACATGTGCGTCTCTATAAATGGAGAAAAGATGAATGATCCAGGGCAACTTTGGATTTCTTTGAAAAATGTAATCAGCACAAAAGAACAAGAGTGTCCTTTTGTGCTGATTAAATTTTTCAAAGAAATCCGAAGCTGCCCTGGATCGTTCATCTTTTCTCCATACACTGGATTCTTAGGCAGATATCCCTGAACCAGGAGCACCGGTCCTTGCAAGTATTTTGACTTTATTATATGTGGTGTGCAGCTTCTCTTGTTATATTGCGTCTCTATAAATGTCCATGAATAATTGAAAACCTGGTAGAGAATTGCACAAAAGCACAAATTCCTGTAAGGTCCATTATAGGCAAAGAATGATTTCTCACCACGGTAATTTATAAAAGGAACTATAATCCTATAACCTCAAGGAAGGTATTACATGATGTAACAATAGATAATAGGGATAGTTACAATGTTAAAATAAAAAATTAAAACACATATGTCAAAGATATAAATAATGTTACAAAGATTTTTCATCTCAAATTTATCAAAGGGACTATTTTGTAAATATACTTTAAACAGCACTCTAATTAATGTATTGATATATTAGGAAAGAATAGAAACTTTCCAAAATGTCCTCTTAACCACCATTTATTAAAGCTGCAGACCAAGAAATATCCTACATGTGTTATTTAATATATCAGTTCTGTACTATCAGAACATACTTGTAGCTTTAAAAAAAAAAAAACAACAAAAAAACAAACAACTCTGAATGACATTTTTAATGTATTATATTGTAACAGGCCTTTTTTTGTTTCCATAGCAACCATTTACAAAGTCACAGATACTGAGTCAATACTCCTCTGCTGACATTTACTGAACCCCCGTGCCGAATCTTCGCCGATCGATCACAGGAGAACGGATCGATCAGCAACTTAGCTAATTACTTATCATTGTGTGGATTGTATTGATGCACATATTAAAGGAGGGGGGGAAATAAAATAAAAATGGCAGCTTGGAGTGCTGCTTTAAGGGCAGATAAAATGTAAGCAGGTATATCGAAACAGAATACATAAAAATTATACTAATGTTCCTTC